>NW_024080471.1:1596062-1605560 GCF_014754425.2 Oryx dammah
ACTCCTTGGAAGAAAAGTTATGACCAACCTAGATAGCATATTCAAAAGCAGAGACATTACTTTGCCAACAAAGGTCCGTGTAGTCAAGGCTATGATTTTTCCAGTGGTCATGTATGGATGTGAGAGTTGGACTGTGAAGAAGGCTGAGTGCCAAAGAATTGATGCTTTTGAAGTGTGGTGTTGGAGAAGACTCTTGAGAGTCCCTTGGACTGCAAGGAGATCCAACCAGTCCATTCTGAAGGAGATCAGCCCTGGGATTTCTTTGGAAGGAATGATGCTAAAGCTGAAACTTCAGTACTTTGGCCACCTCATGCGAAGAGTTGACTCATTGGAAAAGACTTTGATGCTGGGAGGGATTAGGGGCAGGAGGAGAAGGGGATGCCAGAGGATGAGATGGCTGGATGGCATCACCGACTCGAAGGACGGGAGTCTGAGTGAACTCTGGGAGTTGGTGATGGACAGGGAGGCCTGGCGTGCTGCGATTCATGGGATTGCAAAAAGTCGGACACGACTGAGTGACTGAACTGAACTGAACTAAGAAAAAAATTTCCACTGAGTTTGAAAATAATGAGTTGAAACACCAAGTAATCACTAAAATGGCAATGTTTTCTTTTTTATTTTTTTTTACTTTATAGGACTATAGTAAGAATTTGTTTATTTTGCCACACCATGCAAAATATGGGATCTAGTTTTCTGATCAGGGATGGAACCCACACCATACTATCTACCTTTGAAATTTATTTTCCATCTGCTTTTAAATGATGAAATAAACATATTTGTAAGTATGCTCTGACTTGAAGAAAACCTATCCTTGGGAATTAAAATCTGCAAGAAGTATATGGGGCAGGGGGGGGCGGAAGCTCGGAGTCTTAACTACTGAATCACCAGTAAAGTCCCTTGGTTTCTTAATTAAATGGTATTTGTAGCTATCTTAAGGTGGTCTCCATGTAATGAAGAGAAAACATTTATTGATTGCTTATAATGTGCCACTCACTGTTCTATGTGCTTTGGGTTTATTATCTGACTTACTGCTCACAACAGTCTTTTGAAATAAGTTCTTTTATGATGACACTTTTATAAATGAGAAACCTAAAGCACAGAAAGGGGAAGCAATTTAACCAATCACACACAGCCAATGAGCATCAAAGCTGATCCACTATACAGGCAGTCTCAGTAATTCATTTGAAGGCTCCATTTTCCCAATTTATGGATGCTTTCAAGGTTATTTTTTAAGACTTGATTCAAGTTTTTTTTCTGGATTTTAACAGATTCTATCTGCCAGTTTTCCAGTTGATGAGTTTCTATATATAGGCCTGATATGTACCTCTCACAGTTCCAAAAGTTTACTTGTCTAAGCAAATATTAAAGTTGCTATTTTCAGGACTGATTTGAGAAGAATTTTTTTTTTCCATAAGCTACTTTTTGAGCAGATCATGGGACTCTCAGAATAAAAATAGTAAAGTTCAAACCCATTTGGGTAATGGAAGCGAGAAGCATGCATAATAGAAGATGGTTTAGCTTTTCCTCTTTGTACACCTCAAAAACATCTGAAAAGATTTAACCTTCTCAAAAAAAATGCTCACCTTTGGGTTGAAACCAAGTAGAAAGAACTTCAGTTCCAAAGGAAGCATTTAAAAAAAAAAAAAATCTGCCTGAATTAGACGAGGCAATTGCCTGGAATTTGGTTGCATACAAAGCTACATTTTGTGCCCACACGTGCTCTAGCGTGGGCTTCCTGCTCAGTCAGCACTGATAGTTATTATTCTCTAAAATAAATGTTTGCTTCTCAGGGCTATAAATCCTGAGACCACCTCAGAATCTTTAATGGACTTCATCTCTTACAGCAAAGAGGAAAACAGCCTCCCTTTTCTTTCCATGCAGGATTTAAGATGTGGTGGAAAGAAGACACTGTAATATTTTCCTATCTTCCAACCATATGTAGTAGCAACTTTATTATGTCCTCTACAGAAAGCAATGGATGCCCTGTGGATAATATATGCAGTATTTCCTCAGTTTAAAAAAAAAAACCTCACCAGTTTAATGATAGTTTTTGGCTATGGGGGAGAAAGAAGAAGAAATACTACATAATACCTCATGACATGAACAGTGATTTTGAGCCGTGACTAGATATTAAATACATTAACTTATGAAAAAGTGTGTCTTTAGAACTGAAGAGGTTTGAGTATTTTTTTAACTGAATTAAGTTGAAATAAAAGTCGTTAATTTAGAAGTTACAAAGCCCCACTTTTCCCCCTCATGTCAAAGATGGCAGCCACTACTGCACAGCTTTTTCTAAGAGAATCTGGTCCCAACCCGCCACCCCAACTGAATCTCCAATTACAGCTTATCGGAGGATGAAGGACATTTGACATAATCTGGGCCAATCACATCTTTCCATTCTAAGAATTTGACATGGGGACACTGAAAAACTGGGGAAGACAAGTTTCAAGACATTAAAACATGGCTCAAAGTCAAGCTCACAGCCAGAGCCATCACCCTGAAGTCAAAATTATGAGAGAGCAATGTACAGAGGGGAGCATAAGAATGCAGACCCTGCTGCCTTTGAAAAGTCTTGGAATAGCCTCGGTTCCCCGGTTTTCACTTTCACTGCCTGTTTGACTCAGCTGTTCTTAATTTGCTGCCCTTTGCTAGTTTCAGGCCTAAAGTCAACTTTTTTTTCCTCTAAAATAACTTGGACACGACTGAGCACGCACGCACACAAAATAACTCCACTGAACTTTTTTTGAAAACAAAACAGTCCCACTTTGCCGTTCTCAAGGCATTGTTCGTTGCCTTCCTGGCAGGCACAGTGTCATGCTCGTGCATACAGATGGTATCTGCTACAATATTACCTATTAACAGTGAGATCCAAGCAACCAAAGTTCAATGACTTGCCCAAGGTTTTATCATCTAAGCCAGAGCTGGATCCTAAGACAGGTTTTCTTTACCACCTAATGAAGTGAAATTTGGTCCAAGTCTGGTCCTTTTTAGCAAGCTTCTGACCAAAGGCTTCATTCACTTGGAAGTAAATACTCGCTGTTCCCAACTTATCTTCCCAAAGTTTGTCAGTACACATTTTCTTACAGAAATAATATTTTAGTGGTTGCCAAGTTTCAAGATTAGGCCTGTTTTACCCATCATGAATCTGAACCCCACTTTGTTTATTAAGAAAATAGTGCAATACAATACTTTAGCAATGGTAGTTATTAAACAAAATAATAAATTAAGAATTCTTTTTATGTATTTTGAATGTTCAGTTTGAGGAAGACCAGATTTTATTGGAGGTTTAAGGCAAATTCCAAAGAGCGAGTCTGGGTATTTTCAAAGGCTTTTAAGAGTTTCAGGAAACCAACTCTTCTCCATTATGCCTAAATATACTTTAAAATTAGGAAAAAAAAAAAAAAAACAGAACCAATGTGCCCCAAACTGTTATCAGTGGTTGCCTCTTCAAGGCAAGGTTATATGAGACTCTCTCCCTTTCATACATTTTTATATCCTTCAAATTTTTTAAGCCACCCTGTATTATTTTTATAATCTGAATAAAAGCAATAAAAAGACAAGAATCTTTACAGCTTCCTTTTCCTGGATATTGTTGCCTCCTATACTTCAGATTTATGATCATAGTCATTTGAGGATTCACAAATAGAAGAGTACATTTTATTATACAAATGTGGGAAGAGAGACAGAACTAAAGAGGATTTGAGACGTGGAAGAGAGTTGTCCAAGGTGGAAATATCTGAAATGGAGTTTGACTGGAGTGTCAAGGCATTACTATCAGCAGAAAGAAAAGAGGTGGTAGTAAAAGAGGGGAAAAAAAGAAAGAAAGAATGAGAAGAAAGAAAGGAAGGAAGCAAAGTAGGTAGGAAAGAAGAAACAGAAAGATTCCCTGCTTTCAAAGGTATAGAATGGGAGGAGTCTTTGGGAAGATAAGGACCCAATCATCATGTATACAACACTGGGAGGGTCACTAAGAGGGCATTCAGAACCAGGGGAAATGTTTAGGATCCGCCTTAACTAAAAATGAAAGTAGGAGAGAAAGGGGATGGAAGGACATTTCTCCTCTCCTCCTCTTCAATGTGCTTCATGAAATGACTTCACTGAACTTCTTTCAATATAAGAAGGGCCATTACACTTTGCAAAAATAAACTGAAGTGAAGAATACAAAACACTCTTGGGAGAGTAACAACTCAAAATCACACATTTATCATGAATTAATATTAAAAGCTATAATTTATAGCTTGAGTGATAGAATTCCAGCTGAGCTATTTCAAATCCTAAAAGATGATGCTGTGAAAGTGCTGCACTCAATATGCCAGCAAATTTGGAAAACTCACCAGTGGCCACAGGACTGGAAAAGGGCAGTTTTCACTCCAATCCCAAAGAAAGGCAATGCCAAAGAATATTCCAACTACCACACAATTGCACTCATCTCACACACTAGTAAAGCAATGCTCAAAATTCTCCAAGTGAGGCTTCAACAATATGTGAACCAAGAACTTCCAGATGTTCAAGCTGGTTTTAGAAAAGGCAGAGGAACCAGAGATCAAATTGCCAACATACATTGGATCATTAAAAAAGCAAGAGAGTTCCAGAAAAACATCTACTTCTGCTTTATTGACCACACCAAAGGCTTGACTGTGCGGAAAATTCTTAAAGAGATGGAAATACCAAACCACATTACCTGCCCCTTAAAAATCTGTATGCAGGTCAAGAAGCAATAGTTAGAACTGAACGTGGAACAATGGACTGGTTCCAAACTGGGAAAGGAGTATGTCAAGGCTGTATATCGATCGTCACCCTGCTTATTTAATTTATATGCAGAGTACATCATGCAAAATGCTGGGCTGGATGAAGCACAAGCTGGAATCAAGACTGCCGGGAAAAATATCATTAACCTCAGATATACAGATGACACCACCTTTATGGCATAAGGCAAAGAGAAACTAAAGAGGCTCTTGATGAAAGTGAAAGAGAAGAGTGAAAAAGCTGGCTTAAAACTCAACATTCAGAAAACTAAGATCATGGCATCCAGTCCCATCACTTCATGGCAAATAGATGTGGAAACAATGAAAACAGTAACAGACTGTTTTCTTGGGCTCCAAAATCACTGCAGATGGTGACTGCAGCCAGTAAATTAAAAGACGCTTGCTCCTTGGAAGAAGGTTATGACAAACCTAGACAGCATATTAAAAAGCAGAGACATAATTTGCCGACAAAGGTCCATCTAGTCAAAGCTGTGGTTTTTCCAGTAGTCGTGTATGAATGTGAGAGTCGGACCATAAAGAAAGCTGAACACCAAAGAATTGATGCTTTTGAACTGTTGGAGAAAACTCTTGAGAGTCCCTTGGACTGCAAGGAGATCAAACCAGTCAATCCTAAAGGAAATCAGTCCTGAATATTCATTGGAAGAACTGATGCTGAAGCTGAAAGTCCAATACTTCGGCCATCTGATGCGAAGAACTGACTCACTGGAAAGACCCTTATGCTGGGAAAGATTGAAGGCAGGAGGAGAAGGGGACAACAGAGGATGAGATGGTTGGATGGCATCACCAACTCAATGGACATGCATTTGAGTAAGCTCCAGGATTTGGTGATGGACAGGGAAGCCTGGCATGCTGCAGTCCGTGGGGTCGTGAAGAGTAGGACATGACTGAGCAGCTGAACTGACTGACTGATAATGTACAGAGAATAACTTTGCTATAATGGTGAGAGACTTGTAATACAATGCTTGATGAAGGGGAAGGGGCTTCCCCAGTCTGCTTCATCCAGGCTGACCTGAACTCAAAGCTACACTTAAATAACAAACACATCTCTGACTGATTCCCCAAGTGAAGGGAGAGAACACTGTATAGGTGTCCCTTCCATGGCCGAGAAGGCAAGAGGCACCCTCCTCATTCAGAGGGACAACTGAATTCAGCATGTCATCATGCCTCACAGCCATTTAAAGTGTGAGACAGAGTGGAGAGAAGAAGGAGTAGGAGGAGGGAGAGGAAGAGGAGGAAGCAGAGGAGGGGGAGGAGGAGAAAAAAGAGAAGAGGAGGAGGGGGAACAAAGCCACCTAATACCTCAGAGCCATGTCCTCTTCAGTAGAATATCAGGTTCAGTAACCTCTAAGGTTCTTTTTAAACAAGAAAAAAATAAATGAAAACCATAAGGATAGCAACTATTACTGTAAATGGAGTAACTAGTCAATATTTAAATGGAGTAAATAGTCAGATATTTCGTGTTATGAACAGTACCCTCTCTCACACACACACACACATCACACACAAAAGTTCAAGACATCATAGATTTTAATATGCACAATTTTTTATGTTCCATTAATTTTAAAAAATGCTGCCAAATGACACACCACAGATTATAAGATGCATCCCACTTTCAGAGATATTGAACTGGATCCTAAAATCAATAGAATACCCTGAGGTGCTGGATGCCTTATTTCTCACATGAAACCCTGACACACCGCTTGCATTTGCTACAGGATACCTGTACTACTCTATCAAATAGCGCAGAGTTTGTTCTTATTTCTCCCTATTGCACATCCTACTTCCTTTCTATCAATGGCTCTTCATATCCTCATTCCAGGTTCCCCAAAGCCTCAAGCTCCCACTTGTTTCCCAAATGTCTCCAAAACTTCCTAGAGGTATCTCTTCCTCACTATGATAATTTTAACTTTTCTAGCTCCCCTGTCCCTTTGAAAACAATTCAGTCCTATATCTCATTCTCTTAGGTCTCGCTAAATGATTAGAATAAAAATTTATGATGTAATTATAGCTAGAGTTTTCATGGTGGGCAATAAAATTTTCAGATGTCAGCTTTTCATCTTAACGTAGGCATTCTTACAAAAGAAACCAATGTGTATTTATGCAGGAAGAAAAAGGATTGTATGTGAGGAGAAGAGTTTTGTTCCCTTTAAGTCATACCGCTTGGATCTCTATTTATTACCTCAAATATGTACGTCTGGGTGGCCCAGTTGCCTTCTTAACCACAGGGGCTACCAAAAGCCTGGGGACAAACCTGACTTTCCTTTGTCTCTTGCAGGAATGCAGAGGCAGCGTCTCAGAAATAAAGAAAATCTAAGCATCTACTATGACCACCACAGATGCAGTGTGGGGTTGTCTACCCCCCCCTCCTCCTCTCCATCATCATCATCACCATCATCCCCTTGCCTCCCTCTTTGATTTCACTCTTTTTTAAAAACCCTCAAAATTAAACCCATTCCCTTTCTCCAAGCATCTATATAGGAACCCAATGCCTATACTTTGAATACTAATTTCATTTCAAGTTATATCTTAAGTTTGGACCCTTACTTCTTTTTTTATTTCTTTATGATTTCCCTGTAGTAGATATAACTTAGAAATGCATTTTTCCGTTTTTAAAAATAAGAAGGGCATTAGTTTATGAGCTCTTTGTATCTTTTCAGCACTTTTCCCCATTGAAAAAGCCCTTTTACTGGTATCTAAACACATTGCTAGGGGAACAAAATTTGATAAGATTTCTCTGATGGGAATTTTGTCTATATGCATCAAAATTCTTAATATTATGCAGGAATTTTAAACCTAGAAGTTTCACATCTGAGAACTTATCTTAAGGAGAACATTTGAGGTAGATACAGACACAAAAAGTAAAGCTTAAGGCTATTCACTAAGTGCATTTTATAATTCAACCAATATGAATTTTGTTAGGTAAGTGCTAGTGAATCCAAATGACGGGGACTTCCCTGGTGGTCCAGTGATGAAGAATCTGCCTTCCAGTGCAGGGAATGGGGTTCAATCCCTGATGGGGGAACTAAGATTCGACATGTCAGTAAGCTCTCCCATTGCAACGAAGAGCCTGCTTGCTGCAAACAGAATCCTGCCTGCCACAACTAACACTTGATGCAGCCAAATAAATAACAAAAAAATTTTTGAAACCTCAAATGATGGACTATCAGGTAGTCACCATAAGTCATATTTTTCAAGAATATTACTGACATAGAGGAGTTCATAATAAATTTCTAACCCAGAAATACATGGTGCAAAACACAATGCTCGCTTTTATACCATTTTCAGATAGTATCAAGGTTAAAATGTTTAGAGTCAAAGACATCTTCATTCCAATACCCAGTTCTGTCACTTGCTCCTTACACAAATGTGGGTAGGCTATCCAGCCTCACAGAGCCTCAATTTCCTCATGTTACTTAGAAATAATATGCAGCTCTTTGAAAGTTTAGTTTTTAAAATTTATTTATTTGACTGTGCCGAGTCTTAGCTGTGGCACACTGATCCTTAGTTGCAGCATGCAAACTCTTAGTTGCAGCATGTAGGATCTAGTTCCCTGTGAAGTCTTAGCTATTGGACCATCAAGGTAGTCCCAGGAAGATTAAATTAAATAATGATGCAAAGCCCTAAGTACATGGCCCTACATATAATAAGAGCTCCGTAAATGGTTCTCAACATGTGTGCTATTTGAGGTTTTTGATTACAGGTAACAGAAATAAATTTTGGCCAACTGAAATGAAATTTATAGAAATAAATGTAGGAAAATTGGAGAACTAGGCCTCCAATCGGAAACAGGCAGAAACCAATTTAGCATCAGGGGCTTAGAAATCAGGAATTAAAGTCGGAATGGTTTTGTAGTGGAGAGCGTGGTAGGGATGTTGCTGCTAGGATAAAAGAACACCAACCCCTTCACTGACTATTTCACACACTCAAAATCAAAATCCCAGCAAGGGGCTTCTGTGGACTAAGCTGAAGCCACTGCATACCTTCTGGCTAGGAAAGAAACAACCTGCACCCCTATGTTCATGGCAGGACTATTTACAATAGCCAAGACTTGGAAGCAACCTAAACGTCCACTGAGAGAAGAATGGATAAAGAAGATGTGGTACGTATCTACAGTGGAATATTACTCAGCAAGTGGAATTTGTTATTACAAGAACAAAATAATGCCATTTGCAGCAACATGGATGAACCAAGAGATGATCATACCAAGTAAAATCAGACAGAGAAAGACAAATATCAAATGATGTCATTTATATGTGGAATCTAAAGAAATGATACAAATGAACTTTTTTACAAAACAGAAATAGAGTCACAGATGTAGAAAACAGACTTATGATTACCAGAGGGGGAAAGGAAGAAGGAATAAATTGGGAGATTGGGATTGACGTGTACACACCACTACATATAAAACAGATAACTAATAAGGACCTACTATATAGCACAGGGAACTCTACATAACACTCTCTAGTGACCTCAATGGGAAAAGAATCTCAGATAGAGTGGATATATGTATAACTGACTCGCTTTACTGTACAGCAGAAACTAACACAACATTGTAAATCAACTATACTGTAATAAAAATTTAAAAAGAAAAAGAAAGAAAGAAACAATGTGGGCCTTCACGAGCACAGGCAGCTGGATTTTTTTTACCTCAGCAAGATGATGCACAACGGCTGTAGGCTGACTCTCCCAAAGGAAATCAGGGTTCTATAATGAAGGATGGTGGATGCTGCGG
>NW_024080471.1:1605660-1619012 GCF_014754425.2 Oryx dammah
GGGCGGGGCATAAAATGACAGATGTTCTGGGACTCCCCGGATGGTCCCGTGGCTAAGACTCCATGCTCCCAATGCAAGGGGCCCAGTTTGGATCCCTGGTCAGGGAACTAGATTCCTTATGCTGCAACTAAGTTCACACTGCCCAACTAAAGATCCCACATGCTGCAACTAAGACCCGGTGCAGCCAAAAAAATAATAATAAAATAAGGACAGATGTTCTTATAGCAATAAGCATCAGGTAATTTTTTTTCATATTCTTTTCCATTATGGTTTCTCACAAAATAGTGAATATAATTCCCTGTGCTTGTTGTTTATCCATCATATATGTAATAGTTTGCCTCTGCTAATTCCAAGGTGCTTCACAGGTGGCACTTGTGGTAAAGAACCCACCTGCCAAGGCAGGAGACATAAGAAATGAGGGTTCGATCCCTGGGTCGGGAAGATCCCTGGGAAAAGGGTATGGCAACCCACTCCAGTATTCTTGCCTGGAAATGCCATGGACAGAGGAGCCTGGCAGGCTACAGTCCATAGGGTTGCAAAGAGTCGGACATGACTGAAACGACTTAGCACACAGCGCAATTCCAAACTCCCGATCGTTCCCTCCCTTTTGGCAACCAAAGTCTGTTCTCTTATCCGTGAGTATATTTTTGTTTCCTAGATGTGTTAATTTGTATTATATTTTAGATTTCACATATAAGTGATATCATATGGATTTACCTTTCTCTGTCTGACTCACTTTGGTTAGTATGATAATCTCCAGGTCCATCCATGGAGCTACAAATGGCATTATTTCATTCTTTTTGATGGCTGAGTTGTTATTCATTGATCATGAGGTAATTCTGAATTGGAAAAAATGTAAATATCAAACATTTATTTTTTTAAAAAAACAGCTCTTTCACCATACATGTGACCAGCATAAAGCCCTGTGAGGAGAGCATGGAAGAAATTATTTTCATTTTACACAGAAAAACTGAGACTCAAGGAAGATAAGGGACTAACCCAAGGACTCTGCACTGTGTTTGGGGCAGAGCTGAGACAAAGTCTTGACCCATTGTCTAAGGCTGTTCTCTAGGTATTCAGTGGAAATTGTCAAACATCCCCCAGCCTTCTCCGCTTCCCAACCCAAAAGTTCAGAGGACATAAGATTACTGGTTGGTGGTGTTTCCCTTTTAGGACTTGCTGGTCCCCCTGCTGCTTGGAGTTCAGGCCCTGAGCTGAAGGCCCTGCTGGAAGCAGGACAGTTGGCGTAGCAGAGGGAGGCCGGGAGATTTGGCAGCCTGCCTTCATCACATTTCGGGGAGGGAGTGGAGAACCGAGGACTGAGAAACCACTGGAGAATAAGTCAGGCTAGAGGGAGACAAAAAGCCGGGGGCCAACCTAAAGAGGAAGTGGTATGGAGAGCAGGCAGTGGGGAGACAGAAAGAATGATCTTTTTTTTAAGCCAAAGAATTGGGAAAATTGTTAACTCGGCCAGAAAGGGGCCCAGTGGTTACCAAGATCTCCTGCACCTGGCTGCAGAGAAAAAAGTGAAAACCTCAGAAAACTGCCTCCTCCTCTCTGAAATAAATCACTTCTCATGATTTACTTTGATATTTGACATCTAAGTTACTTAGGGTTATTTTCTGCTTTTTCTCTCTCCCTAGCTTATAGAAAAGCCCACCAGAAAGAACATACCAACTGCAAATTCCCGATTTCACAAGATACAATGAACAGCCAAATAGTTCTAGAAAGATCCTATTTAGGAGTCATCTTATCTAATACATGCATTTTTCAGTTAGAGAAACTGAGACACAGAATTATGAGTTTGTCCACATCTATTTATTTACTTTAAGATACTTAAAATATGACCAGGTCAGGAACTGGCAAACTTTTTCTATTAAGGACCATCTGGTGAATATTTTTGGTGTTGAGGGTTATGTGATCTCTGTTACAACACTCAACTCTGCCACAGTACAGCAAAACAGCTATAGACAATAGAGACACACATGATTATGGCTTTATTCCAATAAAACTTTATTTAAAATACAAGGTGTGGGCCAGTCTTGCCCAGTAGGCTGTAGTTTGGCAAAATCTGATCTAGACCTAGGTATTTATTAAATACCATGTGAACAGAAAAACATGAGCCAATAGTGGGCATAAATTAAATTCCCATAGAAATGATAATAATAATTGCTACAACTTATGAAGTACTTCCTATGTGACTTTCCTCACTTAATTGTTCCACCAGTCCTCTGTGACACACACTGGATGCTCTCCATGTTTACAGACAAGAAAATGAAAACAGGGACTTCCTTGGTGGTCCAGTGGTTAAAAATCTGCCTTCCAATGCAAGGGACGTGAGTTCAATCCCTGGTCAGGGAACTGCAGTCGATCCCACATGCCACAAGGCAACTAAGCCGCACACCGGAACAAAGACCCAGAACAGCCAAAAATAAAAATAAAATTTAAAAAAAGAAAATGAAAACACATGCAAGTCAAATAACTTGCCAATGGTCAGAAAGCTCAGAGGTGGTAGTTTCAATATTTGAACCCAGATCTGTCTCACTTCAGGACTCGAGTGCTTAACTACATCAGGTAAAAGAACACAAATACCAAGAAGGCAGAATGGAAACTAAGTGATGTTCCTCACAAAGCATTTAAAGTTTTCATGTTTGTCTGAAAGAAATTTCCACGAGTTTATATCTTTTAACAATGCATCTATATCAGCAGTTTGGATGAGTCATGAGTCTGCCTCTCTGTCTCTCTCTGAACATTCATTTTGTTACGTCTTTCTCACAATCAGTCTGTCAGGCTCTCTCTAGCACACACACCAGGATTTAAGGAAGGATATTAGCTGGAGCCCACCCACCTCACACACTGGGAAGCGAAAGGTCTTGAACAGAGAGGAATTTAAGCCTGAAGGGGAGAAGAGGACAGCTCTTGATGATTATCCTAAATTTCTGAAGCCAAACCAGGGAAGACTTGAGGAAATGACTCACTGAACCCAGGAGAAAGAAAAACAGCCGAGTGATGGCCGGAGAAAATGAGGATAATATAGCCTTACTGTTAAAGTGAGGGTTAGCAGTCCACAGAGACCCAGAAAGGAAACACTGAAATGGCTGAGTTACATTCCTGAAACTAACATGCAATATTGTTTTATCAGGCTTATGGCTGTTTGGGCCAAGAATGAGGCAGGAACAGATTTCTTCGTAACAGAGACATCATCTCATGTTCTTTGCTGTCCCCAGATAGTCTCCTCTGCTACAGCCCTAAGGGGAAACCACAGCCATTTCTGTCCCTTCTCTTCTTCTTTTCTTTTTTCCCCACAAAGACTGGTTGTTCCTGACTCCAATGCTGAGATTGGTGTGACAAACAGATGTACTCTACTGTAGCTGTTAAAAAATCTAACATTCGTACTGAGCCCAAAGTCCAAAGGACTTTGAGCCATCAATTTTTCAGCTAAAAAAGAAGCCTGATAGGAAACATTGGGAAATGTGTTCAAGTATGAATACAGTTGGCTTTCACTTGGTAGATCATTAGCAACAAAACAAAACCGATGAGGTAAGTAAATTTTGTCCTTGGCCTTTTCCTATCCATCTATCAAACTGTCACTGAATTAACCTTAATGCAAGGCTCTGGTCGTGTCACTCTGTGCACAAAGACCTGCAGAGTTAACACAGTAACAGCCTCCCTGGTGGCCCAGCTGGTAAAGAATCTGCCTGAAATGCAGGAGACCACTTGCAATGCAAGAAACCCAGGTTCGATCCCTGGGTCAGAAAGATCCCCTGGAGAAGGAAATAGTGACCCATTCCAGTATTCTTGCCTGGGAGATCCCATGGACAGAGAAGCCCAGTGGGCTATGGACAGAGGAGCCTAGTGGGCTACAGTCAGAGGAGCCTGGTGGGCTACAGTCCATGGGGTCTCAAGAGTTGGACATGACTTATGGACTAAACCGCCACCACCATCACACTGCTGTGAAACAGGCACTTCTGTATATTGCTGATGGAAGTGTAAACTGGTACAATCTCTAAGGAGAGCATTTTGGCAATGTCTGCTAAAATTATGAACGTACATATATTCGATCTAAGAATATGTCCTATAGCTGCAGCACATTTGTATGCAATGAAGCATTATAAGATTATTTGTCAAAAAAAAAAAAGATTATTTGTCATATTATTAAGAATAACAGGTTAGATACACTTCTGCTCCTGGATACAGGATAGGAGGTCACAAGAGGCCAAAGCTCTTGCTGCAACAACTTTAAACAAATGGACAAAAGGAAAGAAACATGTTAGAGGCATCAAAGAACTGTAGAGAATTAGATGAACTAAAAGTCCAGAGGGAAAAGCCATTCTTAGGGCTGGCAACAGACAGACAATCCAGGCTCTCAATCAAAAGCCTGGAAAGGACATGCCTAAAGGACAGAGACAAACCAGGGATTGATAGAATCTTGCTAAAACTGTAAATCCAGCCCTACCCCAATTTAGTCCATGATTAAATTGAGGCAATTAGCCCCCAGCCTTACCTAACTAACAAAGGAAAAAGAAGATACCTCTCCGGTGAAAGTCATCATCAAAGAACTCACTAGGCTGCCTTAAGAGCAAACAGAACATAAAACTCAGAATAAAAAAGTATATATTTTAAAATCAGGATTGGTGAATTCAAAAGCAAGTCTATAGTAACTATGCAAATTGAACCACAAAAAGAAACTAAACTGGGAATAAAGAATATGTCCAAAAGTGAGACATACTCCATGTAATATACCCGGAAGGGAGTCCCAAAAAAAGAGGTGGGCAAGATAATGGAACAGAAGAATATTTGAAAACATATCACTGAGAAATTTCCAGACATGAAGGAAGACATAAACCTACCAATTCAAGAAGCTCAATAATCCCCCAAACATGGTAAATACAAAAAAAAACTCATACCTGAACATATTACAGAAGCCACTGAAAAACAATGAGAAACTCATAAAAGCAGCTAGAGGGAGAAACACCCATTGTCTTAGGGAACTACAGTAAGACTGCGTGTGTGCTAAGTCACTTCAGTCATATCTGACTCTGCAACCCCATGGACTGTAGCCCATGAGGCTCCCCTGTCCATGGTATTCTTCAGGCAAGAATACTGGAGTGGGTTGCCATTTCCTCCTCCAAGGGATCTTCCCGACCTAGAGACTGAACTCATGTCTCTTGTATCTCCTGCATTAGCCGGCAGACTCTTTACCACTAGTGCCACCTGGGAACAATAAGACTGACTCCTAACATTTTTTTATGAAGCTTTTAAAAAATGCATGTATTTTTGGTTGTCCTGGATCTTCCATTGTTGTCTGTGGGCTTCTCGTTGCAGCGGCTTCTCTTGCTGCTGAGCACAGATTCCAGGCACAAGGCTTCAGTCGTTGCAGCACACAGGCTCAGAAGTTGTGGCTCACAGGCTGAGTCGCACCTCAGAATGTGGAATCTTCCTGGACCAGGGAGTCAACCCATGTCCCCTGCATCGGCAGGCAGTTCCTATTCACTGTATCACCGAGGAAGTGCCCAACAGCTAATTTTCTAAAGAAACTATGTGTGGTGTCCATGGAAGTGCACTCGTCAGACATTCCTTCAACAAAGCCTGCTGCAGGGAGCATATCTGATTGACAGCTGCTGCACTTTCAGACCCACAGAAACCTTCACTCCAAGTCATACTCCCTCTAGGCTGCTTCCAGCCAATGAATGAGTACAACGAAGGTTTTAGAACCAGGCCACTTCAGTGGATGCAGGATTTCTCTAACAGCCAACTTATACTCAGGAGATCTCCACTGGTCTAGCCAAGCATTTCTTACAACTGTTCCATAGTCTGAAGCTTTTATGACCCAATTCTTTCTTCCTTCCCATCTTTCACAGGTGACAGAAATTCCTGATTGTCTGAAGGTTCGCCCTTCCTCTCCTTCTTTTATTTTTCACAGCCATTTTTCCTCCAATAAATCTTCCTTGCATTTTTAATCCCATCTTGGTGTTTCCTTCCCATAGAACTCAAAAGTGATGCACTATGGAAGTCAGAAGACAATGTAATATGACTTCTTTAACGTGGGGGGGGGGGGAAACCTGCCAATCTAGAGTTACTTAACAGTAAAAATATTTTTGTCAAACAAAAACAAAGAGAATTTGTTGCCAGCAGCACACCATTGATGTAAGTACTATAGCAATTTCTTTAGGCAGACGGGAAATTTTCCTAGCTAGAAACACAGAAAATAGGGAGCAATTGAAAAGCACTGAAGAGTATACACTTGTGGAAAAATATTAAAAAAAAAAAAACCTTAACTCTTTAAAGAAACAACAATAATAACATTTTGTAGAGTTTAGAACATGTAACACAAAACATATAACAACAACAGCACAAAAGGAAGAACCGGGGCAAATGAAATCAAGTTAGAAGATTCTTACATTCTTCCGAAAACATACTGGCAAGGGAGACTATAACAAGTTAAGTATGCATACTGAAGTCTCCAGGGCAATGCCACTCAACTGGAGCTTATTTACTCACAAGAGACATTCATCAGGGACTTCGTTGGTGGTCCGGTGGTTAAGAGCCTGCCTACTAATGCAGAGGACACAAGTTCAATCCCTGGTCCGGGAAGACTGCACATGCTGAAGAGCAACTAAGCCTGTGCACCACAACTGCTGAGTCTGCACCCTAGAGCCCCAGAGCCACTACTACTCAATCCTGAGTACCTAAGCCTGTGCTCCACAGCAAGAGAAGGCACCACAATGAGACCACACACCTCAAGGAAGAGCAGCCCCCTCTCACTGCAACTAGAGAAAGCCTGCTTGTATCAGTGAAGATCCAGCACAACCAAAACAGTTTTTAAATGTAAATCAGCTATAGTGAAAGTGAAGTCGCTCAGTCGTGTCCGACTCTTTGCGACTCCATGGACTGTAGCCTACCAGGCTTCTTGGTCCATGGGATTTTCCAGGCAAGAGTACTGGAGTGGGTTGCCATTTCCTTCTCCAGGGGATCTTCCGAACCCAGGAATTGAACCCAGGTCTCCCGCATTGTAGGCAGATGCTTTACTGTCTGAGCTACCTACTTCAATAATAAAGATAAATTTTAAAAGAGAGACATTTGGCAGATAGATAGATAGGCAGTGAGCTGATAGAGCAGGAGAGACAGAGAAGTACTGAGAGACAAGGAGAAAGATTTAGCAGTATCTGTAGAAATTTTGGAGAAGGAAATGGCAACCCACTCCAGTGTTCTTGCCTGGAGAATCCCAGGGACAGGGAACCTGGTGGGCTGCCATCTATGGGGTCGCACAGTGTTGGACACAACTGAAGTGACTTAGCAGCAGTAGCAGCAGAAATTTTTGGTTGTCACAACTACGTCACAAAATCATCCTCAGTTGAGATATAAAAGACAGAGAATGTCAGAGTAGATGAAAAAACTTTACCCAACTCTATGCTGTCTCTTAAGAAACTTACTTCAAAGGTAATGACAGAAGTGTGTGCATTCTCAGTCTCTCAGTCATGTCCAACTCTTTGTGACCATATGGTCTGTATCCTGGCAGGCTCCTCTGTGCATGAGATTCTCTAGAAAGAATACTAGAATGGGTTTTCATTTCCTTCTCCAGGGGATCTTCCCGACCCAGGGACTGAACCCTCAGGTCTTGCATTGACAGGGAGACTCTTTACCACTGGGCCTCTTGGGAAGCCCCAAAGAGATAGGTAGGTTAAGAGAAAAAGGAAAGAAAAAGAGGTTCTAGACAAACCCCAATCAAAAGAAAGCTGGAGTGGCTGTATTAATATCAAGGTAAACTGTAAAGCAAAATAATTTACTAGGGATAAAGCAGAGTACCACATAATGATAAAAGGCTCATTTCACCAAGAAGAAATGGCAACTCTAAATATGTTTGTACCTTTAACTGGACTTCAAAATGCATGAAGCAAAAACTGATGGAACTAAAGACAGAAATAGACAAATTCACAAGTATAGTTAGAGATTTCAATTTGCCTCTCTCCATAACTGATAGAAGTAATAGGAGAAACTTTCCCAGCAGTCTGATGGTTAAGATCCTGCCTTCCAGTGTAAGGGGTGCAGATTCGATCCCTGGTTGGGGAACCAAGATCCCACATGCCTCAAGGTGTGGCTAAAAAATGCAGGATTATTTTTTTTAGAAACTAATAGGAAATCAGCAAGGATGTATTGTAGATGAACTGAACAACATCAACCAAATGGATCTCACTGAAATTTTTAGAACTTTCTGCCTCCAAAGGCAGAATACATATTATTTCAAATGCATGTGGCAGTCTCTAAGATAGACTATATGCCCGGTCATGAAGCAAACTATACAATATTTAAAAGAACTGCAATCAGATGAAGTATGCTCTCTGACAATAACAAAATTAAAATAGAAATAATTGTAGAAAGAGAACAGAAAATCTCCTAACACTTGGAAATTAAACATCACCTTTCTAAATAAACCTGTGCATCAGAGAAGTCTCAAGAGAAATTAGAAAATATTTTAAACTGAACAAAAATGAAAATACAACATATCAAATTTTGTATAATGATTAAAAACAGCACTTAGAGGGAAATTTATACCATTAAATGCTTACAGAAAGGACTTAAAGAAACTAGAAAAAGAAGAACAAAATAAACTCAAGGCAAGCAGAAAGAATGAATCATAAAGATAAAGGTAAAAGTCAATAAAATTGAAAAAAGAAAAATAATCAAGTCAAAATAACCAAACTGTTATGTCAAAAGATCAATAAAACACAAATTAACCTGTAGTGAAACATACAAAAAAGAAAGAAGACATAAATTATTAATATCAACAATGAAAGAGAAAATATCACTACAGACCCTACATATAGGAAAATAAATAAATAAAAGGATACTGTGAGCAACTCTACACTCAAAAATCTGACAACTTAGATGAAATAGACCAATTCCTCAAAACTACAAATACTAAAGCTCATTCATGATGAAACAAATAACGTGAATAGTCCAAAACTATTTAAGAAATTGAATTCATGGTTTAAAATCTAGAAAAAGAATTATCCAGCACTTCTTTTCATTTGTAATGGGAAATTTTCAAGTTCTCTTAGCTCACAGTATTGCCAGTAGTGAAACTTCAGTGGTTTTTGTTTAACACCAATTTGAGGTGAATTTTCTGTGACCTAAAGGCAGGTTTCTAAAACATAGTTTTCTGGAGTTTTCTCTATAGTTAAATACTACAGTTGTTGAGTGTTCAGATACAATATTGAGATGACTCAGAGTAGTAATTACAAAAGACTGGTAACAATCATTAGTGGTAGTGTTGTGGTAGTAGTCTGGAGTAGGAAATGGCAATCCACTCCAGTATTCTTGTCTGGAGAATTCTGTGTACAGAGGAGCCTGGCAGGCTACCATCCATGGGGTTGCAAAGAGTCAGACACGACTGAGTGACTGAATGCACACACGGTGGTAATAGTATTAGAGTATAATAATAAGAACTGTGGGGACCTCCCTGGTGACCCAGTGGTTGAGAATCCACCTTGCAACGCAGGGGACGCAGGTTTAATCCCTGGTCAGGGAACCAAGATCCCACACGCCCCAGAGTAGCTAAGCCCATGAGCCACAGCTAATGAAGCCTGGGCACCCTGGAGCCCATGCTCCACAACGAGAGAATCCGTGCACCACAACAAGAGAATCCGTGCACCACAACGAGAGAATCCGTGCACCACAACAAGGTCCCACGTGACACAGTGAGGATCCTGTGTGCCACAACCAAGACTTGACACAGCCAAATAAACACACATTAAAAGAGAGAGAATAATTAGAATAATAACTAGGAAATATTTAAAAATTGCTTTCATGACTTATCTTTCCATTATTTAGTCTTAAAAAATATAAGCAAAAACACACCTATGGTTGTATTCCACTTCCTCTCCTTTTTCAAAAGCTCTTCTTTTCCTTGCTGATTCCAGACAGTATATTTTGATTATTTCAAAGTTGTAGATAGGACTCTTCCTCACTCCTTATCACAGCTGCATAGTATTCTATTCCTGCGGATATAGTATTGTGTATTCAACCAGTCCTTTACTCATGAACATTTGAATGTTTCAGTCTCCTGGTTTTGTAGATGCTGCTGCAATAAAGTGATTTGTTCACCAAAAAAAGAAAAAATTGTGGCTAAGATACACAAAGCATTTACTGATGACACTCTGCAAAAAAACTTACATTTGCAATAGGCAGCAAAGTATTGTAGAGGAAACAGAAGTACATACATTAAGTGAAAAAAAAATAGTGGAATGGAGTATCAAGTGGGATTTTCTGGAGAACAGTTTTCTTCCAACCTACTGTCTGGTTTGGATCCTCATGCTCTGGAGAGGGTGAAACTTTAAAAAAAAAAAAAAAGCCATTTTTCCTACTTATAGGAAAATGCCTGAAATGGCACAAAATTGGTCTCCAGGAAAGTGCTCCCAGCCTGAGAAAAACCAAGTCCTCCCAGCATCAAGTTCCTGCCAAGAGAAGAGGCAAGTTTGTGCTTCTCCAGTGAAGACTTGTCTTTTTTACCAATTAGACCATAGATCCATCAACTGTACATGCTGAGGGCTCCCAGAACCTTCTGAGACACACGCACACCATGAGCAGTGAGTGGACACAGAGAGCCTGAGAGAGCTACCAGCTTAATAGGAGGAACATCTTGATGAAACGGTCCGTCTTTATGCTGATATAACAATGATCATCAGAGAAATATCATGATACTGCGAGGATGCAGGATCTAAAAGAAATGATATAAATTAACTTATTCACCAAACAGAAACTGACTCACAAACTTAGAGACCGAAATTATTGGTTGCCAGTGGGGAAGGATGGAGGAAAGAGTTAAGGAGTTTGGGATACACCTGTACACACTGCTATATTTAAAAGAGGTAACCAACAAGGACCTACTGTGTAGCACAGGGAACTCTGCTCAATGTTACCTGGCAGCCTGGACGGGAGGCGAGTTTGGAGGAGAATGGATACATGTATATGTATGGCTGAGTTGCTTTGCTATGTACGTGAAACTATCACAACTTTGTTAATTAGCTAGATTCCAATATAAAATTTAAATTTAAAAAAATCTTCAAAAAAGTATGCAGATTCACCTTGTTTACTTATTGAAGTAAGACCCTGAAAGGTCTACTATGCAGTTTAGAACTATGCCCACAAACTCTTGCTAATTTCAAGTAACTACTTTCCATTAATTTCCTAAAAAATAAGAGAAAAATATACATACAAGTGAACTGAAAAAAACAAACAGATAAGCACGACTTACTTCTACACTTCCTCCATTCTAATGAGGCAGTGGTCCAAAAAACCACATTCCTGCCCTTTATAAGTCAGCTGCCAACATGAATGTGATTCTTCAGCTATGAGAAAATGTCTTTTGAAGGGTACAGGTTGGTTAATATTGGAAATTCTTCTGTACTTTGGGAGATAACACTATTTGCCCTGATAAGGACCAGTACTTTCTTTGCTCTGATAACCACCAGTGGTTTTTTTCTTCCTTTTTATCGGGACTTGTCAAGAATCAGTCATGTCATTTTGCATTTTTCCTTTTTCTCTCCCTCTGTCTTGCCCTTTTGGGGATTAATGCCAGCAACATGTTTTTCTGATATGGTGGTGGATGTAATCCAGTACTGCCCTTCTCTATGTTAAATAAAATCTTGAGATTTAGGAGAAGTTCTCATCTAGGGAAAATAAATAAAAGTTACAATGTGGAACAGTTACAAAACAAGACGATCCTAACTGCCAATTGTTCAGTGTTCACCTATGTGACTCTAAAACCTCTTACTGTAAATCAATTCACTGGTGTCAAGTTTTACACATTAAGTACAAAGAAGATGGATGGATGGAAAGAAAGAAGAGAAAGAAGAAGAAAGGGAGGGAGGAATCCAAATTGGGATTTAAGTATTTGGAGGAGTAAGTCAACTCTGGGACTTTCCAGGTGGCTCAGTGGTAAAGAATCTGTCTGCCAGTGAAGGAGATGCAAGAAACACTGGGTTCAATCCCTGGGTCGGAAAGAGTCCCTAGAGTAGGAATGGCAACCCACTCCAGTATTCTTGTCTGAAAAATTCCATGGAAAGAGGAGCCTGGCGGGCTACCGTTCATAGGGTCACAAAGAGTAAGACATGACCGAGCAGCTGAGCATGCACGCAAGTCAGCTTTGAATGAGAAAAAGAAAGTAGAGCCAACTCTGGAATTTCCAGCTACCTATTGGCTACTGTTCAGAAAGAAATGCTCGCTGACAGATGGAAATTGACTCTCCGCAAAAAGATTCTATTCTGAGTTCTATATGCCTGAGATATAAATGGTTCTCAGTAAATATCTGGTAAATAAATAATGAACAGATAAATATATAAGTTTCTTTCCATATGTTAGTAAAACTGAAGCCTACATATATGTTTAGTGAGAAGTCCAAAATCACATAGGAAAGCTTAGGTGCCTAAAGTATACTAGATGGAAAATATAAGAAATATCACCAATTGGACCTAAAAGATCTGGATTCTGGTTTGGAGTCTGCTTTGTCATTTACCTCCTGGGTCCCTAGACTGCAGAAGGCAGAGCCTCATCTGTATTGTTTTTTGCTATTACTTCAATGCCTAGCTCAGTCTCTAGTACATACTAGGTATTAAATGGATGTTTAAATATCTACCATGGCCTCATCTGTAAATTTATTTCCTTCATGTGAAAACTGAAGAGGTTGGCACCAAGGCTTTCTGGGAGTTCCTTCCAGCTCTATGTCACTGTGAGAGAGGATCTATGCTCTTAGTCCTCATTTTATCCCCACTTTCCAACTTCCACAGCTCAAACTGTATGGGAAGCCAAACACAGGTGGGTGAGGTTCCAACATAATTCCAACATCCCTTCCCCAATGTTATACCATCATCCCTCTGAGCTCTTACTTCCACAAGAAAAACCACAAAAATGCAATCTTAATGGAAAACAGTGAATCAATCAATTACTTCATTGTCTATTTTGTAAAATGAGTTCCAGAATCACCACAGACCTCCCAATCTCTCAACCTCAGCAACCAAAGATTCTCCAAACTTTCACATTAGGTGGCTCCAGCCACCCTTCCCTAGAGGGGAATTCTTTCTCCACTTCTTCCGGGGGTGCTCAACAGGAATAAATATCCTGGAAAAAAAACCAGCAGCTTGGTGTATTACAGGATGACATCCTGGAGAGAGGCGAATTCTCCCACACTCCTAATGTAAACCCAGTCCCTCTCCTTTGGTGACACCCCTCTGTCGAGAAAAACCGCCGTAACCCTAAAGCATGGGCAAGAGAATCCACAGAACTGGCAACATAGCTTCCTGTTTGTCCAAAGAGGGAGGAGAGGGAGGAGAGGGAGGAGAGGAAGGGGGGGGGGG
>NW_024080471.1:1619112-1711505 GCF_014754425.2 Oryx dammah
CCACCCACCCACCTCCCACCCACCTCCCACCCACCTCCCACCCACCTCCCACCCACCCAGAAGATATCCAGAAGACACCCAGAAGACATATGTTTTCCTTCTTTGGGGGAGTCTTTTCTGAGGAAGGGCAAGCCCACCAGCAGTTCATCTTGAGTGACTACGGGGTCATTTACGGTATCTTGAGAAGTGTCCTAGCCAGGCAGCTGAGAATTCCAGTTTGACCTCTGACAGACTGTGTGACTTTGGAAAAGTCACTTTCCTCTCTGAGCTTCAGATTCTGACATTTTTTTTTAAAGGGAATTGTGAGTCCCTTTTTTTTTGTTCGGCTGTGCTGGGTCTTTGTTGTGGCATACAGGCTTCTCCAGTGGTGGCACCTGGGCTTCGTTGCTCCTTAGTATGTGGGATTTTAGTTCCCAGGCCAGGGATGGAAACAGCATCCCCGGCATTAGAAAATGGATTATTCACCAGTGGACCATCAGGGAAGTCCCCAGATTCTGAAATATTTTAAATGCATTTGCCCTTTTAAGTGATTACAAGATTCCTTTTTTAAAAATACCTTTCTTAAATCATTATGTTGTATACTTGAAACTAACATAATATTAGTCAATTTAAAAATCAAATTAAGTGACTTAATGCAATACAGGGGATATGGGTCCAATCCCTGGTCTGAGAACTGAGGTCCACACATGCTGCAGAGCAACTAAGCCCTCCTGCCGTAACCGCTGAGCCTACACGTCACAGCTAGAGTCCATGCCCCACAATGCAGGATCCCACATGACACAAACAAGATTCCTTGTGCGGCAACTAAGACCTAAGGCAGCCAAATAAAAACAATGAAGTAAAATAACATTTTAAAATTAAATTAAAAAAGACTTTTCTTATAAAAATAACACATCATATTGCAGACATTTAAAAAGGCAGATACAGTTAAACAAAAATAATCATAATCATGGTTAATATTTTTGTGTATTCCTTTTGGTGAGACTTCTGGGATTTTAGTTATCACTGAATATACAGTTCCGAGTGAGGGTTGCCCCTTTGGTGTCTCTCTGATGCTCACACTTGTGCCAAAAATGCTATCCACATAGTAGGAAGTTGGGGAACCCCCTTTGGTAACTCTGTAGACTGTGACATAGTCTTTTGAAGGCCCTCAGTGATAAGTCATGTGAGGTTAGTTTTGAGTATGGGAAAAGTCACTTGAAGACAAATCTGCCTGATTAGAAGAGTGGTTGAGTTGGGGACTTACATTTGGTGTAGATTATCATCATCATCACTATAAAGTTAAAGACTGTTTTTCATTTTTCTCTGAAGTTTTCAAAATTTCTTGATGCTTAGATGTATGGAAGGAGAGGGTTAAATTTCATTATTTTAGAGCTATAGTTCTCTAAATATGCTCTATGATACACATTGCAGATGTTCCCCCAGGAAAAATGAGTTCTGTGCTGAAAAGAGCTTTGGGAAAGTTACACACATCACTCTCTTAAAGACTCAGTGCACACTGAATGTATTAAACGCTCTGAGATTCCACTGCAAAGAACATCCTTTAATTTTAACTAACTGTATTTTCTAAACCTATTCGAGTTCAAGATGTTGACTGAGAACATCATATCAGTTTGTCTCTCAGTTGTGACAAAGAGCAGAGTTTGGTGGACAAGCACACAGACTTCCATGGGCACACAGCTTAACTTTTCTGAACCTCTGTCTCCTCTTCCACAAGAGAAAGATTAAATTTTACTTACATCACAAGACTGCTCTAAATTGTAAATGAAATAAAAGTGTAAGGAACTTAGGGCAGTAACTGGCACATAGCAAGCACTAAGACAAATGAGAGCTCTTATTATTAGTTGGGATAGATAAGATAATGAAAAGAAGATGAGGATGAATAAAATTTGTGGAGGAGGAGAAGGGTAATAAGGGCAGAGATTCCTCTTAACTGAGATGGCAAGTTGTTGCCTGGACACAGGACATCTCTTTTTGGCACTTTAGGCAACTAGATTCCAGAAAGAATCTCTGAGTACAGAATATCAGAAAATTTTTTCTAAAAATACAAAATTCTTACTTTTAAACACATAGCTGAACTGGTAGGAAAGAAGCGGAAATAAGAAAGTATTGGGTTGGTCCAAAAGTTTGCTCCGGTCTTTCTGTAACATCTTATGAAAACCCCAAATGAACTTTTTTGGCCAACACAATACAAGTCCAAGAAAGAAAGTGAGCACTGGAACCACCTTTCCCTGGAGATCATTTTACAAGTCCCTGCTGCTGCTGCTAAGTCACTTCAGCCGTGTCCGACTCTGTGTGACCCCATAGATGGCAGCCCACCAGGCTCCCGTCCCTGGGATTCTCCGGGCAAGAACACTGGAGTGGGTTGCCATTTCCTTCTCCAATGCATGAAAGTGAAAAGTGAAAGTGAAGTCGCTCAGTCATGTCCGACCCTCAGCGACCGCATGGACTGCAGCCTTCCAGGTTCCTCCATCCATGGGATTTTCCAGGCAAGAGTACTGGAGTGGGGTGCCATTGCCTTCTCTAGCGGCTGACAATTCTGGTTTAACAGCCTAAGTGTGAGTGGCAAAATACAAGTCCCCAGACCACTGCAATGTGAGAGTTTGCATTATAGACCACTGGATAAATTCAGGAGCCCCTTAAAGACAATGAGGACAGTGGATGAAGTGGGGGGAGGGGCTAGTGGGAATGCTACTGTGTTTCAGCCTTAGGTCCTAGATGGAGCAGAACAAAAGAAAAAAAAATAATCTCCATGGTCATTCCTAACTTATCATGAGCCCACCCACATGCAGGCTTGGAGCTAGAACTCATATCATTTAAGCAGCTTCGGGTCGATGGCACCATAAAACACCTGACCGAGCAGAAGCCAATCCTCTCTTGAGGAACACACTTAAAGACGGACCTTAAGGATATCAGAAGAATTTGGGACCAATTTTAAAAGTCTCTGAGCATATCTGGAAGTGAGTTGTCATTATCATCATCATCATCATGAAATAAATACCTTCAGGATCAGCTTTAAACAGCAGATGATGGAATTACCAGATACCAAATACAACTGAGTTTAAAGAACTGTACAAAAGTATTTAAAGTATCTGGAACTTCTATGATGATCCAGTGATTAAGGATCAGTATGTCCACGGCAGGGGGCATGGGTTTGATCCCTGGTCTGGGGAACTGAGATCCCACATGCCGATGGGTGTGGCCAAAACAAACAAACAAACAAAAAGTATTTAAAGTATCAACATTATCAACTCTACTTCAATAACATTTTTAAGTGGCCTACCAGGCTCCTCTGTCCATGGATTTTCCAGGCAAGAGTGCTGGAGTGGGGTGCCGTTGCCTTCTCCAAGCATAAAAAAAATAATAAAATATCAACAATGATGAGACAAAGTAGAAAAAGACCACATTTTTAAAAGTCTAACCCTGGTGGTTCAGATGGTAAAGAATTTGAATTGTGGTATAGAATCTGAATTGTATCTGCAATGTGGGAGAACTGAGTTTGATTCTTGGGTTGGGAAGATCACTCAGAGAAGGGAATGGCTACCCACTCCAGTATTCTTGCCTGGAGAATTCCACGGACAGAGGAGCCTGGCGGGCTACAGTCCACAGGGTAGCAAGAGTTGGACATGATTGAGCAACTAACACTTTCACACTTTCACTTTCAAAGACTAAAAATAAATAGTTAAAATTTGAACCTCAGCGGAAGATTTAAATATTGATTCAGACACAGATGAAAGGAAAACTGCTAGAGACCTGGAAAATAAATCTGAAAAAACTACAGAGTGAAGCACTTTATTTGAAGGAGAAGCCGAGAAATCCACTACCATAGTGAGAGAGGTTAATAGGCATTTCTCAGTTATTGATAAAGAAGCAAATGGAAAATATGGTAAAGCTGTAGAAGATTTTACTGCAGGGTCCTGGTGTTTGGATTTCCAGTTCCTGGAGAGAGGAAACATGGTGGGTTTCCATGCGGTTGCAAAGAGTCAGGTTCCTGTCCTCGTGGCATTTACATTTTTTTCTACACTTTCATATATGTAAATATACATACTTTTAATTTTAAGACAAATGAAGAGAAAAAAAAAAAACAAGATCATTAGTTAGCAATTATTCACATTACTCATGTATATCTTATTTCCTCAGCAAGGAACCAGATGGCAGTAATCACAGTATTCTTCTTATCTCCTAGCAGAGTACCTGCTTAAAAAAGGCACTTAACAAAGTTCTGTGGGTCCAAAAGTTGAGAGAGTTAAAGGGAGCAGGGAAAAGACAAAAGGCAACTGGAATCATGGGTCCCTCACATCTTTGGGCAGGCCCTAGTATACTGGCAAACCAGCTCCCTGGTCGGGGGGTGGGAGTCCTAACTAATTTGTAGTGTCAGCTATTTCCACGGTGTAAATACTGCCACTTGGCCAATTTCAAGTTTCTAATGTCACATCTCTAAACATAAAGTTTAGAAAACATACTCTCGAAGTGGTACAAAACAGCTCCAGCACACCAGTGTCTGGCAGTGATACAACCTTTACATCTTTCTGCCTCCAGTTCCTTTTTTGTTTTAATTTGGCTGCGTCAAGTCTTAGTTGCAGCACACAGGCCCTTTGTTGCATCGTGTGGGATCTTTCATTGCATCCCACAGACTCTCTGGTTGTGGCACTCGGGCTCAGTTGCTCCATGGCATGTGGGATCTTATTAGGTTGGTACAGAAGTAATTGTGGTTTCAGACTGTAAATTTTAAATCATTATAACTAGGCTCAAACACATCTTTATTAATCAAAATAGGAACCATTATAATCAACACATTTTTGTCAATGAGAAATAAGTTTGTTTATTCCTGGAGTGTAAATATCCATGCTTCGGGACTCAATGGACTCTTGAAAAGCATTTTCTGCATCCTGCTGCTTGTGGAAGCATTTTGTGTGCAAAAAGTTGTTGAGCTGCTTGAAGAAGTGGTAGTAAGTTGATGAGAGGTCAGGTGAATACGGAAGATGATGCAAAACTTTGTAGCCCAATTCAATCCACTTCTGAAGCATTGGTTGTGCGACCTGTGGCTGGGCGTTGTCGTGGAGAACTGGGGGCCCTTTCTGTTGACCAATGCAGGCTGCAGGTGTAGCAGTTTTCGGTGCATCGCATCGATTTGGTGAGCACACTTAGATGTGATGGTTTCTCCAGGATTCAGGAAGCTGTAGTGGGTCAGACGAGCAGCAGACACAAAGCAATGACCGTGAGTTTTTTTGGTGCAAGTTTGACTTTGGGAAGTGCTTTGGAGCTTCTTCTTGGTCCAGCCACTGAGCTAGTCATTGCCAGCTGTCATATAAAATCCACTTTTTGTGCATCACAATCCGATCTAGAAATGGTTCACGGTTGTTGAGTACAATAAGAGAAGGTGACACTTCAAAACGATTTTTTTGATTTTCGGTGAGCTTATGAAACACCCACTTATTGAGCTTTTTAATCTTTTCTATTTGCTTCAAATGCTGAATGACCATAGAATGGCTGACGTTGAGTTCTTTGGCAATTTCTCATATAGTTGTAAGAGGATCAGCCTTGATGGACCTTTCAATTGGTCACTGTCAACTTTCAACAGCCAGCCATTGTGCTCCTCATCTTCGAGGCTCTCGTTTCCTCTGAAAAACTTCTTGAACCATCACTGCACTGTACGTTCACTAGCAGTTCCTGGGTCAAATGTGTTGTTGGTGTTGCAAGTTGTCTTTGCTGCTTTCTGACCCATTCTGAACTCGAATTAAAAAATCACTCAAATTTGCTTTTTGTCTAACATTATTTCTATTGTCTAAAATAAACATAAAATAAATAGCAAGTAATAAGTACTTAGCAAAAAAAAAGAAATGCACATGAAAATCGTATATAAGATAACCACATTTATTTTTCAGTGTATTGCGATATCAAGCAGCAAAGTTCAACAATGCAAAACCAAGGTTACTTTTGCACCAACCTAATAATTCCAGGACTAGGGATTGAACCCACATCCCCTGCATTGCAAGGCAGATTCTAAATCACTGGACCACCAGAGAAGTCCCAGCCTTCCAGTTCTGGTGGAGAAAAGAGGAGCGGAGGGAGAAGGTGGGGTGCAGAAATCAACCTCACCAAATCCCTCTTTTGGTCTACTCTGCTTTCCTTTTCAGAATCTGATCTCCAGATAATCAGGGTTGCCTAGAACAAATGAAGGCCTACTCTGTGCAAGACCTCGGCGTTGCAAAGGATACAGAATACAGAAAGTCATGATCCCCACTCTCACAATGTAGTTAGGGAGGGAGTCAGAATGATTGCAAGGTGATTATTTTTTAAAATGGTAGAGAATGGGGACTTTCCCTGGTGGTACAGTGGTTAAGACTGTGCTCCCAATGCTGGAGGCCTGGGTTCCAATCCTGCTCAGGGAACTAGATCCCACAACTAAGACTGCCACAACTAAGATCAAGTGCAGCCAGAAAAAAATGGTAGAGAATGTATAACTGATTAACTTTGCTGTATACCTGAAACACACAACATTGTAAATCAACTACTCTCCAAAAAAAGTTCTGTTAATATTATGAAAGTATTTCACTGTATAGCAATTCAGCTAAGTGATAGTACTGATGCTTTGGATTAACTTTTTGTTGTCTTTTCTACTGATTAACTCTTCCTTTACATTTCTGCCACCTCAAAAATGCATTGAAATGGACATTTACTGAATAAAATTATGCTGTTCACCTGCAAATACCACATTGTTATATTGGCTATGCACATGTGCTAAGTTGCTTCAGTTGTGTCCCACTCTTTCTGACCCAATGGACTACAACCCACCAGGCTCCTCTGTCCATGGGATTCTCCAGGCAAGAATACTGGGGTGGGTTGCCATGCCCTTCTCCACAGGATCTTCCTGACTCAGGGATCAAACCTGTGTCTCTTCCATTTCCTGCATTGGCAGGCAGGTTCTTTAACACCAGCACCACCGTGAAGTCCGATATCAGCCATCAGTTCAGTTCAGTCGCTCAGTCGTGTCCAACTCTTTGCAACCCCATGAATCGCAGCACGCCAGGCCTCCCTGTCCATCACCAACTCCATGAGTCTACCCAAACTCATGTCCATCGAGTCGGTGATGCCATCCAGCCATCTCATCCTCTGTCATCCCCTTCTCCTCCTGCCCCCAATCCCTCCCAACATCAGGGTCTTTTCCAATGAGTCAGCTCTTCGCGTCAGGTGGCCAAAGTATTGGAGTTTCAGCTTCAGTATCAGTCCTTCCAATGAACACCCAGGACTGATCTCCTTTAGGATGGACTGGTTGGATCTCCTTGCAGTCCAAGGGACTCTCAAGAGTCTTCTCCAACACCAGAGTTCAAAAGCATCAATTCTTCGGTGCTCAGGTTTCTTTATAGTCCAACTCTCACATCCATACATGACTACTGGAAAAACCATAGCCTTGACTAGACGGACCCTTGTCGGCAAAGTAATGTCTCTGCTTTTTAATATGCTGTACAAAATGTTTTCGGTGTTAAAAAATAAAAATAAATTTTAAATAATAAATAGACAAAGATTAAAAACAACAAAAAACAAATAAAATTACATATTATTTTTTTAAATGGTAGATAAAATGAACTCTCTCAGAAATATGATTTTTTATGGAAGTCCAGATGCATGCAGTACAATGAGGGCTCTCATGTCAGACATATGACATGAAAGGATCAAATCCTTACTCTGTCATTTGCAGGTCGTGTGACCTTAAACAATTAATTAGCAACTCTGTGTCCAGACCATAATGAGAATGAAATATGACAATGCACGGACAGTCATCACATGGTATCTGGCACACAGTCAGCACTCCACTAATACTAGAGTTAATAACTGTACTGAAAGCAACTATACTCCAATAAAAATTAATTTTAAAAAAACAGAGAAAACCATAACTGGACCAATATCCATAGTATTTGTCATACCACATTAATAAAGACAACAAAATAGAAAAGATAGGGGATAATTCATGGACTAGTCAGTAATCTAGTTCTATTAGAATCTGTATGAGTAATGGAAGATAAGTTGAAAAATTATTGGGGAGGGTGCTGAGAGTTGGGGGCTTCCCAGGTGGCTCAGTGGTAAAGAATCCACCTGGCAATGCAGAAGACGCAGACTCAACCCTTGGGCCAGAAGATCCCCTGGAGAAGGAAATGGCAACCCACTTCGGTATTCTTGCTTGAAAAATCCCATGGACAGAGAAGCCTGATGGGCTACAGTCCAGGGTATCACAAAAGAGTCAGAACTGACCGAGCACACTCTGAGAGCTGGACTGAGGAATCTGCGCTTAAATTTTACTATACATGATACAGGATCAGTAAAACTTTGGCAACTTGATCTGAGCTGCATTTTGGGAAGATCAAGCTTGAATTTTTGCCACTTTCACAGACAGGCTTGGTAGTTTCTGCTAATGTTTGAGCAGATTTGAAAAAAAAAAAACGTTGAGTGTGGTCACCGGACCTGGGCGGTCAGGATTGTGCTCTAAGGGATCTCCTTGTGGTCTCATCCCTGGGGATGATTTCCCTCCAAAGTAGGCAAAAACTATTTTCCTGGAATGATGCAAAGTCCTCTTTCCCCTTTCCTACTCTGCTATTTTTTGGCTTACAGAGTCACTAAATGTAAACATCCTTTAAAAAGATCCCAAGCCAATTTATTCCAAAGAGTAAGAGTTATCTAGGAATTGAAGTCCCATCAAGATAAGGCTGCTTCCAAGTCACAGTCTGCAATATCTTTGCCCAAGTTTTGGGGGAACCAGGTCACCAACAATGGCTTTTCACATGTCTCATTATCTTATGTAAGAGGCTAGTTTTTCAAGTTTGTTGACACATGAAGCAAATAAGCTGTTGGAGAAGTCTGTTGCAAAACTGGAAACAAAATGTATCTCAAATATTTTATAACCGCCGAGAATCAGAGGTTGGGAGGTGGCCCAAAAATTCCTGCTTCCTGTTGAAAGCACACTCAGCTCAGTGGGATACATTTGTCTGGTTGTGATACGTAAATGATCTCCGATCTGTATTTATACTTGAAATTTTCACTGATTCCTGTTATTTCAGACCGCATACGCCCACACAACTATGGTTACTTGGAATCCTTGACTGGAATACATCAGGAGTAATCGGGCTGGTATGCCATCTTTTGTTGATAATTGGAAACTTTTGGATGCAACACAAGAAGTTAACAGATTGCCCTGAACCTAGCCATATGTTTGAGGAGTTGTAGCAACAATAATTTTCTGCATATTTCTAGCTGGAACTCAAGAACTTTGTGACTACTGCATAGGTCTAGCCCCAGTGGTCTCCAGAATAGTATTTCAAAAACAGAAACAAGATCCTTGCCTAATAAATTATTCATAGACCTGGTTGGGACCCCATATTTCACAAGACCTATTCAAAGGGCCTTTCTTTTATTAAACTACAGTCAGGCCTCAGGGCAAAGATAAAGGTTTCCATTGCAAGGCAAATCAAACACCCCCATGCAATTTATCATGTGTACTGATTGAAACTGGAGGACTCAATGGGATGTTAAATATTTTCCACATCTGATTATAAAAGTGAGAGAAGAAACACAGATGGAGATGATTGTATTTTGGATGAATCTGGGAAAACAAGGAGGCTTATATTTTAATATATCATATTTTCCTCCCCTAAATACTACTGACTCCCTGGTGGCTCAGATGGTAAAGAATCTGCCTGCAATGTGGGAGACCTGGGTTTGATCCCTGGGTTGGAAAGATCCCCTGGAAGAGGGCATGGCACCCCACTCCAGTATTCTTGACTGGAAAATTAATTCCATGGACAGAGAAATACTACTGAAAGAGTTGTTTCTCTAGAAAAATCTATTAGGTGAAAACTAGTCAGTCAAGATGAGGAGGGAAATTTGATTCACAGGATATAGGAACAAAAACCTAATTAAACATCAAGGATAAATACAATAAAAGCTTTAAAAATACCCCCAATACTGAGTATACATCAGAGAAAGCAAATTTATGTAAAGAAAATATGGTGTATATATTACTCATATGTGAAATAATAGTATTATCAATATCAGATGAAGTTAAAAAAAAGCCAGGATGGTGAAAGCCTTAACTGGGCTTTGGGTAGGATCATAACTTAGTGGAAGGGAGGGACAATGATTAGTCTAGAGAGCTTAAGACTGCAAAACCAGAAATGAAGCTTCAAACCTCACTTTATCACCAACAAGCTGTGTGATACTATTCTTATTCTCTCTAATCTCAGTTTCCTTCTCAGTAAAATGAGGAAGCCAGCAACAGACACATGAAAATATACTCATCATCACTAATAATTAGAGAAATGCAAATCAAAATTACAATGAGATATTACCTCATACCAGTTAAACTGCTGCTGCTACTAAGTCACTTCAGTAGTGTCCGACTCTGTGCGACCCCATAGATGGTAGCCCACTAGGCTCCTCTGTCCCTGGGATTCTCCAGGCAAGAATACTGGAGTGGATTGCCATTTCCTTCTCCAATGCATGAAAGTGAAAATTGAAAGTGAAGTTGCTCAGTCGTGCCCGACTCTTAGCGACCCCATGGACTGCAGCCTACCAGGCTCCTCCGTTCATGACTGGCCATCATTAAAAAGTCTACAAATATTAATAACATATGCTAGAGAGTGCATAGAGAAAAGGGAACGCTCTTACATGTTGGTAGGAATGTAAATTGGTGTAGTCAATATGGAGAAGAGTATGGAGGTTCCTCAAAAAACTAAAAATAGAATACCATATAATCCAGCAATCCAAATCCTGGGCTTATATCTGGAATTCAAAAAGGTACGTGCACCCTAATGTTCATTGCAGCACAATTTACAATAGCCAAAACATGGAAACAACCTAAATATCCATCAACAGATGAATGGGTAAATGTGACACATATATATCTACAATGGAATACTATTCACTCATAAAAAAGAATGAAAACGCCATTTGCAGCAACATGGATGGACCTAGAGATTATCATATTAAGTGAAGTAAGTCAGAAAGAGAACAACAAATACTATATGATATCACTTATATGTGGAATCTAAAATACAATGCAAATGAACACATCTAAGAAACAGATGGTAATGAATCTGTCTGCAATGTGGGAGACCTGGGTCCAATCCCTAGGTAGGAAACATCCCCTGGAGGAGGGCATGGCAACACACTCCAGTATTCTTGCCTGGAGAATCCCATGGACAGAGGAGCCTGGCAGGCTACAGTCCATGGGGTCGTAAAGAGTTGGACATGACTGAGTGACTAAGCACAGCACAGCAAGAAACAGAAATAGACTCACAGATATAGGAACAGACTTGTGGTTGCCAAGGGGAAGGGGGATTGGGGAGGGAAAGATTGGAAGTTTGGGATTAGCAGATGCAAATCATTATACATATGGGTTTCCCAGGGGGCACTAGTGGTGAAGAACCTGCCTGCCGATACAGGACATGTAGAATGGATAAAGAACAAGGTTCTACTACACAGCACAGGATATGAACTCCGGGAGTTGGTGATGGACAGGGAGGCCTGGCGTGCTGCGATTCATGGGGTCACAAAGAGTAGGACACGACTGAGCGACTGAACTGAACAAAAGAAAATAATGGAAAAGAAAAAAATGAGGAGACAAGACTATATTATTTTCACTCTCTCTACATGCTGAAATTCAAATTTTTAAAAAAAATTCAACTTCTTGCTCTCTCTTCATATATCTGGTCTAATTTCACATGAAATTAACATACTTAAGAAAGTGAAGAGTAATATCATTAATAGGATTTTATATTGAAAATTTTCTGCAGACAAAAGGCTTCATTCATTCTACCATCAATTCATGCTTTAATTCATTCAACAAAAATTGATTTCAAAGCCCAATGCCTATTGTGAGCCAGAATTGCAAACCTATACTATTCCATAAAAGGCTTTCCATATGAAATATAAACGTGAAGAGGGAAAATTACCTGCCCTCAAGGAGTTGATAGTCTAGTGGTAAATTTAGACACATAACCTTAATAAAGGCGCAAGTAAATGACAGAGGTAAACGACAGCAAGCTTTGGGAGAATGGAGAAAAGATATCCCTTCATTAGAGAAGGAAGGCTTTCTAAAAGAGGCGACACTTGAGCTGAAGGATGAGGATTAGCTCTCTCCAGTGGCTCAGAGGGTAAAGCGCCTGCATGCAAGGTAGGAGACCTGGGTTCAATCCCTGGGTCGGGAAGTTCCCCTGGAGAAGGAAATGGCAACCCACTCCAATATCCTTGCCTGGAGAATCCCATGGATGGAAGAGCCTGGTGGGCTACAGTCCATGGGGTCGCAAAGAGTAGGACACGACTGAGCTCGCTCACTCACTCACTCACTCACTCACTCTTGTAGGTAGAGAAGAAAAAGGGCCACAAAGTACAAAAGAGTAGTACAAAGAGTGACACACAGCTCACAGCTGCTAGGATGTAAAGCACAAGGTAAGGAACAATAGGACAAGAGGTAAGCAAGGACTAAGATCACGGAAATATTCAGTTTTTCACTTTAACCTAGATCTACTGATTCAGAATCTCTTGGGATGGGGTCTGGGGTTCTGTATTTTGAAAGAAATATTCCAAGGACTTCCCTGATGGTCCAGTGCTTAAGATTCCATGCTTCCACTGCAGAGGGCGAGGGTTCAATCCCTGGTCAGGGAACTAAGATACCACATGCCAGGTGGTATCGCCAAAAAATAAAAAATATTAAATCCCAATATTTCAGATCCACCTAAAATTTGAGAATCATTTGTATTAAGTGCTTTTCCATCCATTATTTTTACTTAATTTCCACTACAACACTATGAGTTATGGGAGTTGGGTTCAAGGAAAGATTTCTTTCCCTAGAAGAACTGATGAGAACAACATAGATGTTATGCACTGAATAAACATTGGGATAGATGGATAGATAAGAGTCTCAGGAAAAGAGAATAAAACTGGGAAATGGGTGCCAGAAATACATTTCAAAGTGGAGATTTAATCTCTAAAAGGTAAAATATCCAGGCAACAGACTGGAGAAAATCAGATATGATGAATACGAGGAGTTGAAAACATCTCCTAAAGCCACAGTTTCTATTCTGTAAAATAGGAATAGTAAAATCTTTCGAAAGACTGTGTAGACTCTGAGACATTTGCCCTACTTTCAAACTAATAGATCAGCCGGCCATATGATAGTAGAAGACTACTATCTTATGATAGTAAGATAGTAGTTTATCTATCTTCTACTTCTTATGATAATAGAAGATGTAAGATTCCTGGGTCAGAGGCAAAGGACAGTTTATGACTTACAGCAACAGCAGTAGCCAGAGAATCAGCATTTTTGTGCTAGCTCCTCAAGTCCCATTTCCCATATGGAGATGCAAAGAAAGTTCTGTTACAAAAGAGGAGCCCTGAATTTAAGGAACATGAATCAATAAACACATCTGTCCTTTATTCTGATAGGAGATACATCTCTATCTTCCAAGGTTTCTTGTCATATAAACATCCTTCAAAAGTTAGTCTGGAACAGGGTGGAGCCAGTACCTTGCTCACAAGAAATGCAGAAATGCAACAAGAGACACTCAGAGAATTGTCTCCTCATAATAGAGACCTCAGAAGGAAATGGCAACCCACTATGGGAAATGGCAACCCATTCTGGAAAATCTTATGGATAGAGGAGCCTGGAGGGCTACAGTCCATGGGGTCACAAAGAGCTGGACACGACTGAGCGATTAATCACAGCACAATATAAACCTCACAGGATGATTTAACAGTTAAATGGTTTAAAACATACAAGTTATTTGACAAAGTATTTCGAATGCAGAAATAAGTCAGTAAAAGTGACTGCAATTATTAGTGTTATAGTAACTGTCATTTGGGTTTTTGTTGCTGCTATTACACATTACTCACATTACAGCTGGCTCATGGTTTACCCACCAGCCTCTAACTCACCTTGGTCAGAAAGAGGACTGATCCAGAAACCAAGAGCAGCACGGATCCTGCAGTGGAGCCAAATGGCCATGGCTGGGGAAAGGGGAGTGAGAAGGGCAGACTGGTTATTAGCGATACATCCCTCCAGCATGTCAGCGGTAACAGCAATGGTCAGTCCTCTGCAACCTGTGATTAACAGGGTAAGTGATAAAGCCGGTAATTGTGGTCACGGGCTTCAACCTCTATTATTCTATTTCCTTATCTATCCAAACAGAATCTGAAAATTCCAAACACAGCATCCCCCTATGTGGAATACATCCCCCTCCCCTCTTTACCACCTGTTTTCTGGAAGGTGGCATATAGTAGAGAGAACCCAAGCTTTGCAACTTATGGAAACTTTTTTTTTTTAATAGAAAACAGAGTAACTGATATTTAAATCTTTTGTATTTCTACTACCCAGGATAAGTTTTAAGCAGAGTGATGAATTTTGTTTTGACATAGGGCATCAGTCTCCTTGAGGTCCAGCCTTTGGTGTCCACTTCCAGAAGATGATGGGCCTAGATCTGCCTTCAAGGCCTAGAATATAGGTCTTACTGCTCCTTTACTCTGTCCAGGGACTTTCCTCACAGTCCAGTGGTTAAGACTTTGAGTTCCCAGTGTATCTGTTGCAGGGGGCACAGGTTCAATCCCTGGTCAGGGAACTAAGATCTCACATGCTGTGCAGCTATGTATTTATGGGCAATTTACTCTGCCCAGGCCATTTGGAATTTGTACTCCTTATTTAGCTTCCTCACAGGATTCAGTCTTTCCCATAAAAATACCTAATGGTGCTTTCTCATGCTCAGTATGCCATTAATGGTGAAAACTTTCAATCAACCCAAGAAGCACAGGTCAACTGTATGGCAATAGTCTGGTCTATTTATAATTTAAGGCCTATGGTGACCCACTCTAGTATTCTTGCCAGGAAGGTTCCATGGACAGAGGAGCCTGGTGGGCTATAGTCCAGGGGGGTGCCAAGAGCTGGACATGACTGAGCACATACACATCTTCAAAATGTATTCCTGGACATTTAAGTCATTTCCCAGTAGGAATGGTTCTTTTCTTCTTGATTCTTCATGGGATATTTGCTTGCTTCCTTTGCATATATCAGGGTCTATGCCTCTGATGTAGTATGGGATTTGAGAACAGAAGCTAGGCTTGGAGTCACTCTGAATTCAAGACCAAGCTTTATTACTTCCTAGTTCTCTGGGAGACAGCATCTTGAGGGGACAAACTCAGGCAGCCACAGGTTGGAATTCTAGCTGTTCACTACAAAGGTGACTTTGTGCTGACCACATAACAATTCTGAGCCTCAACTTTTCCATTTATAAAACAGGAAGGATAATATCTATCTAGCAGTGTCTTCTGTGAGTAGTTTATGAGCTATCATACCTACCACAGTGCTTGTCACATTATAGCTGAGAATTGTGGCAAACTGGGGAGTATGCGTTTCACCTAACATACCCACCTCTCCAGCCAATAGTTACCCCACAAGAGGAAAAATACATATTAGTAGATCTATTAGAGACTATTATGAACAACTATACGGCAATAAAACAGAAAACCTGGAAGAAATGGACAGATTCTTAGAAAAGTTCAATCTTCCAAGACTGAACCAGGAAGAAATAAAAATTATGAACAACCCAGTTACAAGCACTGAAATTGAACATTTGATCAAAAATCTCCCAAAAAACAAAACCCCAGGACCAGATGGCTTCACAGAAGAATTCTATCAAATATTTAGAGAAGAGCTAATGTCTACCCTTCTAAAACTTTTCAAACAATTGCAGAGGAAGGAACACTTCCAAACTCATTCTATGAGGCCACCATCACCCTGATACCAAAACCTGACAAAGATAAACACAAAAAAGAAAACTATAGGCCAATATCACTGATGGACATAAACACAAAAATCCTCAACAAAATTTTAGCAAACAGAATTCAGCAACACATCAAAAGCTCATACACCATGATCAAGTTGAGTTTATTCCAGGAATCCAAGGATTCTTCAATATATGCAAATTAATCAATGTGATACACTATATTAACAAATTAAAAGATAAAAACCATATGATCATCTCAATAGATGCAGAAAAAGGCTTTGACAAAATTCAGCATGCATTTATGATTAAAACACTTCAAAAAATGAGCAGAGAACCTACCTCAACATAGTAAAGGCCATATATGATAAGTCTACAGCAAACATTATTGTCAATGGTGAAAACTGAAAGTATTCCCCCTAAGATCAGGAACAAGACAAGGGTGTCCACTTTCACCACTATTATTCAACATAGTTCTGGAAGTCCTAGCTACAGCACTCAGAGAAGAAAAAGAAATAAAAGGAATCCAGATCGGGAAAAAAAGATGTAAACAGTATCATGTCACTGTTTGCAGATGACATGATACTGTACATAGAAAACCCTAAACATAGTATCAGAAAATTACTAGAGCTAATCAGTGAATTTAGCAAAGTTGCAGGATACAAAATCAATACACAGAAATCACTTGCATGTCTATATACTAACAATGAAAAATCAGAAAGAGAATTAGGAATCAATCCCATTCATCACTGCAACAAAAAGAATTAAATATCTAGGAATAAACTTACCTAAGGAGACAAAAGAACTGTACACATAAAATTATAAGACACTAATGAAAGAAATCAAAGATGACATAAATAGATGGAGAGATATTCCATGTTCCTGGGTAGGAAGAATCAATATTGTGAAAATGACTATACTACCAAATGCAATCTACAGATACAATGCGATCCCTATCAACTTACCAATGGCATTTTTCATAGAACTAGAACAAAAAATTTCGCAATTCATATGGAAACACAAAAGAGTCCAAATAGCCAAAGCAGTCTTAAGAAAGAAGAATGGGGCTGGCAGAATCAACTTTCCTGACTTCAGATTATACTACAAAGCTACAGTCATCAAGACGGTATGGTACTCGCACAAAAAAAAGAAATATAGACCAATAGTACATACACATAATGGAATATTACTCAGCCATAAAAAGGAACTCATTTAAGTCAGTCCTGATGAGGTGGATGAACCTAGAACCTATCATACAGAGTGAAGTGAGTCAGAAAAAGAAAGATAAATATCATATTCTAATGCACATATACAGAATCTAGAAAAATGGTACTGAAGAATTTATTTACAGTACAGCAATGGAGAAACAGACATAGAGAATAGACTTATGAACATGGGGAGAGGGGAGAAGAGGGTGAGATGTAGAGAAAGAATAATATGGAAACTTATATTACCATATGTAAAATAGATAGCCAACAGGAATTTGCTGTATGGCTCAGGAAACTCAAATGGAGGCTCTAGAGGGAGGGGATAGGGTGGGAGATGGGAGGAAGGTTCAAAAGGGAGGGGATATATGTATACCTATGGTTGATTCATGTTGAGGTTTGACAGAAAACAACAAAATTCTGTAAAGTAATTATCCTTCAATCAAAAAAATAAATTAAAAAAAAACATACACAGAAACAAACTCATAGCCCAAACAAAATACTGGGTTGGCCAAAAAGTTCATCCATTACATCTTACAGAAAAACCCAAACAAACTTTTTGGCCAGCTTAATATTTCTCTGAGTTGCAAAGAGTCAGACATAACTGAGCAAGTAAACACACACACACACACACACAATGACTAGGAGACTGTTCAGTCACATTCACTTGATATCACTGAAAACCTGAGTTTCTAATATTCCTTACCTCTTTTTAATTTTATTGTGTAGTTTTCAATGCTCAAGTTCTATCTCCAGTTATTTCTTGTAAAGCTACTTGAATAAGATATTTGAGAGTGGGGTTGGTGTCTTGCTCAGGAAATAGGCTCGGTTGGTAAACTCGCCTTTGGGTTATTTCCTTTAAGCTTTGAAAGTGGCCTGCTTCCCTCCAGAAGACTTCACTCTGCCATGACACAAGAACACAACAGCTGGCTGCCTCTGGGAGGCTGAAAATAAACAGGTTCAGAAGCTCTGAGGACAGCAAATGGGCGTTGTAGGTGGAGAAACAGCCCAAAATAAATACAGCTGTTGAAGCGGAAAATTCTATTTACTTTGGCTCCTTTGAGGTCTATACTGCAGGAGGGAGAGTTGCTAATCCTGAGACTTTTCATAGACTGACCATGGAGACCCCACTCAGGGGCTGGTCCTGATGCTATGCACATTTAAATTGGTCATTCACTATATATTTGATGATTAACAGATCAACTAGGTATTGCAAATGATGGAAGACATTTGAATCCAAAGAAAATTATGTGGTAAGATCTCTGCACTGGAGGGTCTATGTTAATGTCTTTTCTGGTTTAAAATATAATTCACATCGAATAGTCTTTAACAACTAGGTTTTGTTTCCCATGTAGATGCAATAAAAAAGACACCAGTTTGGGAGGCGGAAAATCTGGAGTCTAGTCTTAGTTTACTGGCCAGCTGTATGACCTTGGTAAATCACTGCAATATTCTGGACCCGTGTTTCCTCAATTATAATGTGAAGATTCAGAGAGATCTCCAGGGGGAACAGTGAAAAGGGTATGGGATGAGGAACCAGACAGTCCACACAAACTGCCTGGCTCTTATCACTCTTTCCTGTGAGAACTTGGATGGCAAAGAACACGATTTCTGACTCTGTCTCCACCTCTGCCTCACAGGACTAATCATGGTCTCCTTCCTCATGCTGCAGCTGTGGATTAGAGTAGAACTGACGTGAAAGTGCTTTGCAAATGGATATACAAGCATGGACATTGGTATCAGCCAGAACTATCTCTGAATCCTGACTCTACCACGTCCATGTGTTTATGAAAAGGTGACTTAAGATCTTTAAAGCACAGGGAACTATAACCATAATGGAAAAGAACATTAAAAAGCACATATATATGTATGTAACTGAGTCACTTTGTTATAGCAAAAATTAGCACAACAGCAGAAATTAGCACAATACTGTAAATCAACTATACTTCAATTTAGAAAAAAAAAGATCTTTAAGCATCATTTTCATAACTTACAGAGTGTAAATCATAAAACCTACTTCATAGGATTGGGTTGTTGTGATGACTAAATTAAGTGAAGTCATGTAGAAAAGTGTAATTAATGGAACAAGGCCTGGCACAAAGTGCCATCAGTAGTTATTTTTAGTAAAATGACTTTGACAAGTCATTTTTCCATTCCATAAGTTTATGATTCTGACTGTGCTCATTCGTGTCCAACTCTTTGTGACCCTATGGATTGTAGCCCACCAGGCTCCTCTGTCCATGGGATTTTCCAGGCAGGAATACTGGAGTGGGTTGCCATTTCCTCCTCTAGGGGATCTTCCTGATCCAGGGATTAAAGCTGTGTCTCCTACATTGGCAGGCGGATTCTTTACCACTGAGCTACCTGGGAAGACCTCACGATTCAGATTACCTGAATCCCAAACCAAACTTCTTTTTTACACATTGATCTGAATCAAAATTGCTTCCTACCGTTTACTGCCCGCCCCCACCCCCTCCAAAAAAATAGGGGCAGGAAGCACGCATGCACACCCGTGGTGGATTCATGTCAATGTATGGCAAAACCAATACAGAACTGTAAAGTAAAAGAAAAAATAAATTAAAAATAAATAAATAAATAAAAGCAAAAAAAAAAGAAACACTTCCGAAAAAATAAAAAAAATAAAAACAGTGATCCAGTTTAAGTTGAGCATAAACCCAGTTGTTTTCTGAAGCCCAAGAGAGAAATTGAGGCAAGATATCCAAACATTCTGGCCCAAGTTTAGCCTGTCCTGCAAAGACCTGTCCCACTGAGGCAGAAAGTAATGGGAAAGTTTTCCTCCAGAAAAGATCTTTTTTTTTTTTTTAAAGGGGAGCTCTGGAAAAATGGGTCTGTAGTGATCCAAGAAGCACAAGTAAAAATTCCAGACAGAGCCTGTTGCAGATTGTGTTCTCAGGGCAACATTCCATACTTCCGTAAAATCCAGATCACAAGAGTGACTATCTACATGGCTCTCCAGACTTCATCAATACCATCAGGTACACTTGAAATCAAGCTGCATCGAGATGGTGAGAAAAGGGTTGAAACTCTTCTCAAGAGACAACTGAACTAATCATTCATTTATTCATTCCAAACACAGCTCTTACAAGTCTAATAATAGGCCCTATGGTACATGCTACAACCATCAACATGCAAAGCCCCTTATCTTAGTAATGATCTGGAATATAAGGATTCTCACACATATACTCTAAGAGCTTTGTAATGTCAGGGTTCTAGTGAGTAAATATTAAGAAACATGTGTGCATGCTAAGTCACTACAGTTGTCTCTGACTCTTTGCAACCCTGTGGACCATAGCCTGCCAGGCTCCTCTGTCCATGGGATTCTCCAGGCAAGAATATCAGAGTGGGTTGCCATGCCCTCATCCAGAGGATCTTCCCAACCCAGGGATTGAACCCAGGTCTCCTGCATTGCAGGCAGATTCTTTACCATCTGAGCCACCAGGGAAGCCAAACCAATATTAAATGTATCTATTCTACTACAGATGTCTACTGCTGATAATCTATGTCCCACAAAACAGAAAAGCTAATTATATACATAAACATGTTCGTGGAGCTTTGTTTTTTTTTTTGACCAGTTCCCCAACCAGGAATCAAACTTGGGCTCCAGGCATTGGAAGCATGGAGTCCTAACCACTGGATTACCAGGGAACTTCCATGGAGCATTATTTATAGTAGTATTAGTGGCAATATAAACGTCAAAAAAATTGAATAATGGTTCAAAAATTTGCGGTATATGAAATAATGGAATATTTTATGCAGACATTAAAAACATGCAATTATGAAGACCAGAAAATGAAAATTTCTTATTCACTCAGATGATGGAAATAATAAAAATTATGATGTATCAAGGACATTCAACATGGGGCATGATTACATATATGAAAAAATATACTTTTGTTTCTTAATAAGGGAATTCATAAAGATATGAATTTCATAAGAATACTGGAATTTGGAATGATTTTTTTCCTCTTTTTCTAAACTTTATAGAATGCTATTACACATGTAAGCCCCATAAGAGTTGATGCATGCTGTGATTTGAGTGGAGAAAATGTTTCTAATCCTTATATTTCCTTCAACACCATATCACTGAATACAAAGCTTACACTTCTTAATTGTCTTTCAAATCTGGTCCCTTTCTGCATTCTCATTGACACTACTTTTGTTCAACTTCTCAGTTCCCCTGACTCCTGACAAAGCCTCCTACTAAATAACCCTCATCTCCATTTGCAGACTTTCCAGGTTTTTCTGCATTCAACTAAAACATTTATTGTCCTCAGATATTCTGTCCTGAGGATTAAATAACCTTCCTCCAACACATAAGACATGCGCTTGAATATCATGTCTGTGCCTCGGGTTGTCATCATCCCTGACATTAGAGATACATGCGCAAAGCATAAACTTCCTCTTCTATATTTCACATATCCTTTTTTTGGTGTGACTAATTCTGAAGTCCTTCCAGTTACACTTGGGAGGTAGAATTGTGTACTTGGCAAGATTTCTGGTTCTACACCAGAACAGCTAACACATTTCTAAAGAATTAAACAAAGGTGAGGGGAATTGTTACACAAGTTATAAGTTTAATTAAAAGTCAAAATAAATAAAATAGTGTGAGTACTCTGCTCCCAATAATGATTGAGTAGCTGCTATCAGACTAAGCCTACACATACAACAACTAAAAGAAAGAAAGAAAGTGAAGTCGCTCAGTCGTGTCTGATGTTTTGGGGCCCCATGGACTGTAGCTTACCAGGCTCCTCCATCCATGGGATTTTCCAGGCAAGAGTACTCGAGTGGGTTGCCATTTCCTTCTCCAACAACAATTACAATCCTAGAACAAATGTAAAAGACAACTTCCTGAAAGAACCAGAAAGCAATGAGAAGCAGGCAGAACCTGGGGAGGAATCTAGACTTAGATGAAACAGAACCAGGTGAGTTTCCCATTTTCAAATGGATTTGCATTCAAGGGTAGGCAGTGGTTGGTTGAAACTCAGATAGAAGCCTGTAATCTTCATGGCTTGAAAAACCATAGAACAGAGTGCGGGCAAAAACAATAGCTAAAAAATGAGAGGAGAAATCTAAGAAAGAAGAGAGCCAAAAAAGGAAAGTCTCAAATTATGTTTATAAATTCTCCCCCAAATTTCTGACTGATCCCTGAACTGTGCATGTGTGGAGCAGACTCTGAAGAGGCCCTGCTAAGGCTAAAGGAGTTAAACAGAGATTTCACCTACACAGGAGATAGATTTAGGAGTTTGAGGTCAGCAAAGTTAATTGCCTGCCAAATCAACACTCTCAGAGGAATATAACAGAATTCAGAGACTACAAAATATCTTTATGGTATCCAGGATATAATTCAAAATTGCTAGACATATAGAGAACTATAATAATGTGATGCATATTCAAGAGAAAAGGCAATCAGTGGAGACTGGTCAGTTGTCAGAATTAACAAAGATTTTATTATAAGTATTCTCAAGAACATAGAAGAAAAACATTCAAATGAATGAGTAGTAGAAAATCCTCCAGCAAAGAAACAATAACTATTTTTTCTAATGGAAATAGTAGAGTGAAAAAATATGTCTGAAATTTAAAAATAAGAGATTTTTCTCAGGAACAGATGACATGACAAGTAAAACAGAAAAAAAAAAAAAAAGTCCAGAAACAAACCCATGAAAGTGTGCAAACATGCGATAAAATGACATTAAAGATCAGTGGGTAAAAAACAGATTACTCAACAAAGTATATGGGACTAAAAAATAGATAAACAACAGTAAAAAAAGAATGGATAGCTCCCTCAGACCACATGTAAAATCAATTCTAGACTGATTAAAGACAAATGAAAAAGGCAAAACTTTAAAAAATTAAAGGATAACACAGTAGAACATTTTCATGGAAAGATAAGAGATTCTTAAACAAGAAACAAAAAGTACTAAAGTTATAAGTTGATAAATTCGAACATATTCTTAAAAATTTACAGTGAAGTGAAAGTGTTAGTCTGTTAGTCATGCCCGACTCTTTGTGACCCCATGGACTGTAGTCTACCAGGCTCCTCTGTCCATGGGATTCTCCAGGCAAGAATACTGCAGTGGGTTGCATTCCCTTATCCAGGGGATCTTCCCAACCCAGGGGTTGGACCCAAGTTTCCTGCAATGCATGCAGACTCTTTACTGTCTGAGCCAAAGCTAGAAACAATAAAGTGGGTACAGAGTGGGCTACCATTTATATAAGAAAGAAGAAAAAGCATATATATACAGAAGCAAAGATAGAAAACAGATGAAAATGATTATCCATATGAAATGGAATAGTTGGAAGCTGAGTGAAGAGTGAAGAAATCAAAATCAAGACTTCTCTGAGTAAATATATATATTCACCTGTAAAACATGTAAATATTATATTTTTAAGTTAAATCAAAATGGATTTTTAAAACCCAAACTCTAAAAGGGAACACAAACAAAAACAAATGACTCTACCTATAAATCAACTGCGGTTAAGGGATGGAACTCTTAACCACATAAGAAAAATAACTAATTCAAGTAAATCTGGAACACAATTATCTGACTGTTCACGCTTATTATTACATGGTGTCATGTTAAAGAATCACAAAGAAAATTTGAACTCTGCTTAGCAGTTTTGTTTTGAACAAGGGTACTGTTCTATTGTTCCAGGGTACTGTTCTGTTCTATTGCGGTATTGTTCTAATACTGTTTTGTGTGCACTGCAGGATAAAGAAAATGAGTAAGCACTATTTGCAGTGTCGTTCGGGGAAGTGGGGTTTTCACAGTGGGCAAAGGGGTAATACAAAAATGGAATGGGAGAAGGTGAGAAACACTGGGGGACTTCCCTGGGGGTCCAGTGGCTAAGACTCCACACTCCCAATGCAGGGGGAGGGGGGGGCCTGGGATTGATCCCTGGTCAGGAAACTAGATTCTGCAGGCCACAACTAAGACTCAGCGCAGCCAAATAAATAAATAAATACTTTTGAAAAATAATAAAAGTATTAAAGAAAAAGCATTTAAAAATAAGCTATATTGTGGCATTAGACTTGAATTAGATGTATCGATAGAAACCCAGGATTTTTTAAAAAGCAATTTCCTAGTACTGTCCCTGAAAACAGTAAGAAACAATGGGCATACCTAGAGCCCTGCCACTGTATTCTAAATCTCATTCCCCAGCAAAAGGAACCAGAACTCCTTGGCGAAATGGCTGGTACCAAGTCTACGGTATAAGGAATGTACAAAGTAAAACTGAAGCATTGTGTAGTGCCAGAAAGCAAGCATGTGCTTACAGACTAGTAGATTCATGTTGTAATCAACAGCAGAGCTATTTTCCAAAGGAAAAATCATTTGGAATAGTAACACGTAAAGAGAACAGCAGCAGAACTGTGAGAAGGGTGGAAGGCTCAGATCCCTAATTATCCACCCTCCACCTTATCTCCCATTTCCCTTCAGCGCCAGCCCCTGATAGCCACAGAAGAGGAAGTGTTAGTCATCAGTTGTGTCCAACTGCTTGCAATCCCATGGACTGTGACCCACCAGGCTCCTCTGTCCATAGGATTCTCCAGGCAAAAATATTGGAGTGGGTTACCATTCCCTTCTCCAGGGAATCTTTCCAACCCAGGGATGAAACCTGGGTCTCCCGTATTGTGGCAGATTCCTTACCGTCTGACCCACCAGGGAATAGCTCAAGTTTAAATGGCTGGAGACCTGAATTCTAGCCCAAATTTGGCCAAACATTAGCCATATGGTCTTGGGTAAACATTTAGTCTCTCTGGGCCCTATTTACTTCTGTGTAAAGCAAGGCTAGAGCTACTAATTCAACCTATTTCACAGTTGTTGTGAGGATCAAAGAAGAGGATAACTTTGAAAATGCTTTGAAAGATTAAATAGAATGGCTCTATACTAGTGTAATTTACTACATCCCATGGGGATTTAAACACATTCCTGTACACCTTTTGGCAGCTGTCATTCTTAGCAGTTGGCAAATGGTAATGTGATAGTAAGGGATGTTTTGATACATTATCAGGGAAAGATGGACTTTCCTGTCCAGTTTCTTTCATCAAACTTTACTAAAAAGGATTTCCCTGGTAGCTCAGTGGCTAAGACTCTGCACTCTCAATGGAGGGGACCTGAATTCAATCCCTGGTGAGGGAACTAGATCCCACATGCAGCAAAAAAAAAAAAAAAAAAAAAAAAAGTCCGCTTACTGCAACAAAGATCAAAGATCCGGAGTGCTGCAACTAAGATCCAGCACAGACAAATAAATAAAGAAGGCTTCCCTGTGGCTCAGTGGCTCCCACCTGCCAATGCGGGAGACATAGGTTCAATCCTTGAGCCAGGAGGATCCCACCTGCCACAGAGCCTGTGCACCACAACTATGGAGCCTGTGCTCTAGAGCCCATGCTCTGCAACAAGAGAAGCTACTGGAACTGAAGAGTATCCCCAACTCACCACAGCTAGAGAAAAACTCATGCAGCAACAAAGATCTAGCAGAGTCAATAAATAAAGTTATAAAAGAGAAAGAAAACTAGAATAAACCCTATGGTACTGAATTAAAATTAGAGTTATCATTGTGGTCTCATAGTTTTTAACACATAGATTGATGAGGAAATAGATATAAATGAGAGGTTATTTGTGAATATTATAAATACACATGTGTGTATACACATATATATTATCTAGTTATGTTTATTAAGAGGGCATGGGAGCAGCAGCATCCTCAAAAGCAATAACCACACCTGGGGCTCAGATCTTGTTCTTTAAATATCCATTAAATGGAATCTTGGTGTTAAATTTATCAGAGGAATGGCTGGTTCTAACGTATAGGTAGGGAATGTAGAAGATGATCCTGGAACATTCTTTTCTCTTGTGCCAGAAAATGGGAAATTGCTCAAAGAATGATAGTGATATGTCAAAGGGGCAAAGAACTATCTTGAAGGGACCCCTTCCTGGGATCATCTGAGCATCACAATAAATCATATATTAAAGCACTATAACCCACTGAATAAAACTGGAAACCATGACTCAAATTTAATATGAATGAACTGAAAGCGTTGTAGAATATTTAAATGAAGTGCTTCAATATAAAAAAATCTTCTCACAAAATATCTATTAGTAATAAAAGGGAAAAGAGTAAATTTACAGCTGAGAAGCCTAGCAGACTTAGCTTAATCAAATGATCAAGATGAACATCAATAATGGAACAAATTAAAATTATGTGCCATCTGGCAGAATGCAATGCAAAGAACAATATCATTTTTATAGTTTTTTTTTGGTCAAAGATGTACAAATTAAATATGATCAAGAGGAAATATTAGATAATCTCTAATTAAGGGATATTCCACAAAATAATTTATATGTAATCTGTAAAAGTGTCTTGGTCCTGAAAGTCAATGAAAGATTGAGGAACTCTTCTGGACTGCAGGAGACTAAAGATGCTGAACAAATAAATGCAACAACACGTGATTCTGAATGGGGTCCATTAGCTATAAAGGACATTTTTGAGATAATTTACAAAACTTGAATGGAATCTAAGGAGGAGATGTACTGCACCAGTGCTATTCCCCTGTTTTTGATGACTGTATTAAGTTATACAACAATGTCCCTGCTTATAAAAAATACCTGCTATAGAATTCTAAAATGATGGGGCATTTTGTTAGCAATCTGTCTCTAATCGTGCAAGAAAAAGATGTTTTGATCCATACTTTCAACTTTTCTATAAATCTATTTCAAAAAAATTTTAAATGGAAAAAGAAAGTCAACCACAATAAAATATAGTATGTGATTTCATTTACATAAAATTCAAAGATGAGGACTTCCCTGGCAGTCCAGTGGTTAAAACTCCATGCTTCCAACGCAGAGGGTGAGGGTTCAGTCCCTGGTTGAGAAATTAAGATCCCACATGGCATGTAGTGTGACCAAAAGGTTACCAAAAAAATTCACAGAGAAAAATATATATTTTAGGGCTTCCCTGGGAGTTGGTGATGTACAGGGAGGCCTGGCGTGCTGCGATTCATTGGGTCGCAAAAAGTCAGACATGACTGAGCGACTGAACTGAACTGAACTGACTGGTGGGTCAGTGACAAAGATCTCCCTGCCAATGCAGAAGACATGGGTTCAATTCCCTCCTCCATCTAGGAAGATCCCACCTGCAGCAGAGCCACTAAGCTCCTGCACCACAACTACTGAGCCTGTGCTCTGGAGCCCAGCAGCCGCAAGTACTAAAGCCCGAGGACCCTAGGGCCTGTGCTCCGCAAGAGAAGCCATTGCGATGAGAAGCCCACACAGTGTAACTGGAGAGTAACCCCCACTCTCTGCAGCTAGAGCAAAGCCCACACAGCAACAAAAACCCAGCAGAGTTAAGAATAAATGCAGAGCAAGGAAGTGAACAGATAAAAATTAGACTAGTGGTTACCACCAATGGTATGGAAGAGCGTCATGACTGGAAACAGGAATACCAGGAGAGTTAAGAGTCAGAGTAAATGTGATGACAAAAGCAAAGTTAAGAGATGCACGAAGTGATAAGGACTCAACCAGGCTTTGAATATGGAAAGAAACTAAATAAGACAAGACAAATATAGAAACTAAATAAGCAAGATAACAGGTTCTCTCCTAGAGGATCCAGAAAGCAACACAGCCCTACCAACATTTTTATTTCAACCCAGTGAGACCATTGCAGACTTCTGACCTTCAGAAGTGTAAATGAATGTGTACTGATTTAAGCCCTAAGTATGTAGGAACTTGTTTGCAACAACAGGCAACTGAAATAGCAGCGAAGCATAAAATTGGGAGGAAAATACCAAAACAGGTACCAATATTGGGCCACTCAGTTCAGTCACTCAGTTGTGTCTGACTCTTTGTGACCCCATGAATTGCAGCACACCAGGCCTCCCTGTCCATCACCAACTCCCGGAGTTCACTCAGACTCCTGTCCATTGAGTCAGTGATGCCATCCAGCCATCTCATCCTCTGTCGTCCCCTTCTCCTCCTGCCCCCAATCCCTCCCAGCATCAAAGTCTTTTCCAGTGAGTCAAATCTTCACATGAGGTGGCCAAAGTATTGGAGTTTCAGCTTTAGCATCAGTCCTTCCAATGAACACCCAGGACTGATTTCTTTTAGAATGGACTGGTTGGATCTCCTTGCAGTCTAAGGGACTCTCAAGAGTCTTCTCCAACACCACACTTCAAAAGCATCAATTCTTTGGTGCTCAGCTTTCTTCACAGTCCAACTCTCACATCCATACATGAGCACTGGAAAAACCATAGCCTTGACTAGACGGACCTTTGTTGGTAAAGTAATGTCTCTGCTTTTTAATGTGCTATCTAGGTTGGTCATAACTTTCCTACTAGGGCAGATCTATTAGGGCTCCAAAGTGGTGAACTCTGACCTCTAGAGAGCGCTAGGAAAATTCTGAGCATGGGAAGATGGGAATAACAGATCCAGGAAGGGGAAAGGAGATCTGAGAGAAAAGAGTCTATGACAAATTCAACTTAGTTCATTGTGTTCCGAAACACAAACCCTGGACTTTGATCCCCAAAGAAAGGAGAGAGAAGGTTTTCCTGACAGAAAGATTCCTGAGACTTGCTTAATAGCCCAAGGGAATCAGTTCCTTTATAGTTCCCATCAGGTCCTCTCATTTTCCTAGCTTCAGCCTGGCCAGCATCTTACCTGAATTAACGTTGAGAGGCAGCTTTCCCAACCAGCGCATGAGCTGCAAATCTGGAACATTTTTGAGGTTTGACTCCAAGCTATTCCTGCAATCCTTGAATAATCGCCATCCTCACTCAAACCAACGCAAGTTTTATTTGTGTAAAGACTTAGCCAGAGTCCTTTATTACTCTCAGTTATATGATTGATGACCTTAAACCACACTTGCAGTAGAATAAGGCATCAAAAACAGAAAAATCTGCTTACACAGTCTTTGGATCTGAAAACCAAATGGAAACATTAATGTCTTAAAGCTGAAAGCAGTTACTGGATAAAACTCCTAAGGAACCTTGAACAACCTATTGAACCAAAACAACATCCTGTCCCACAAATGCTTTCAATTCATGTTGTGAAATAAAACAGACATCATGTTTTTACCCTTAGAACATAAAACATAGTATTGAGCTTCCAGTGCTCTGAAATAGATATACAATTTCAAAAAGCAGGATGAATAAGTCTCTAGTTCTGTTGAAAAATAATTATGGCTTAATGTTTATTTTTTTCAAGTTTAACATATTGCCAGATAATTATTTCAAAATGAATCTCTTTCCCAATCCTCTGGAAAAGAATGCTTGGTATGTTTTGATTGGTCAGTGTGCTATCAAGCATTTTATAAGCTCTTTGCTAAATCTGATGTGAAAGTATTCTTCCCAAGTAAAGGAGAAAGACAAGCCCAGAGGTGACAACGGTAGCACCTGGACTGCTCAAGAGATAGTCACTTGGTTCTATACACCACAGAAAGGAAGGCAACTGTCTGTTTTTTAAAAAATTATATTCTTCCATAAAGGCTTCCTTGACTGACTAGTTTCAATAGCACCATACACTTCTTCATCACAACTCTCAAGGCACACATTTAATGTCTGAATGAGAAATACCCTACTCAGTGTTTGCCTTCCCTGTTATACTGTAGGCTGCTTGAGGGTAAGGACCATGCTAGTCTTATTCTCTGTGCTACTCCTAGTACCTAATACTATGCTGTGCTATGCTTAGTCGCTCAGTCATGTCCGACTCTTTGTGACCCCAGGGACTGTAGCCCTCCAGGCTCCTCTGTCCCAGGGATTCTTCAAACAAGAATACTGGAGTGGGTTGCCATGCCCTCCTCCAGGGGCTCTTGACTTGGGGATCAAAGTCATGCCTCTTATGTCTCCTGCATTGACAGGTGGGTTCTCTACCACTAACACTACCTGGGAAGCCCCATATAAGACTGTGCTGGATACATGGTAAGTTCCATGTAAACACATTTTGAATTAAAGGATGAGTGAACAGGCAGTTGCTTCTTTCCCTGAGGGCTGAGAAGTTTAATCTCAAGACATCTAGATGCTTTTGAAATAGTTCTTTCCAGACAAGTACAAATGACATGGAAATTTTCTAAATACACTATTCATCGAGGAAGTGTTTATTTGTCCTGCCACACTATAAAAACACTCTTATGTGGCAATCTCCTCAGCATGTTTACATTTAATGTGGTGGTGGTGTTGTTCGGTCACTAAGTCATGTCTAACTCTTTGTGATCCCGTGGACTGCAGCACTCCATGCTCCTCTGTCCTCCACTATTTCCCAGTTTGCTCAAGTTCATGTCCATTGAGTCGGTGAGGGTGTCTAACCATCTCTCTTTTCAACTCTAACTTTTTCTTATGCTTCTATCTCATCAAATCATGTATGTCTTTATTGTGGGTGCTCTTCAACTCCCTCTCTGTCTGCTCTGGCTCGGGTCCGAGATTCAGATGCTGGCATTGGCCCATCCTACCTCCTGGATAAGCAGACATCAGATACCATCTGACGATAATAGAGAAATGAATTTGCAGTGGTGTGGATGAACCTGGAGTCTGTCACTCAGAGTGAAGTAAGTCAGAAAGAGAAAAACAAGTATGTATATTAATGCATATATATGGAATCTAGAAAAATGGTACTGATGAACCTATCCACAGGGCAGGAATAGAGATGCATATGTAGAAAAGAGACTTGAGGACACAGTGGGACAGGAGAGGGTAGGATGAATGGAAAGAATAGCACTGACATATATACACTACCATGTGTAAAGCAGACAGCTAGCGGATAACACAGCCTGGTGCTCTGTGACGTCCTGGGGGGTGAGATGGTGGAATAGGAGGTGGTGGATGGCAGAGGGGCTCAAGAGGGCGGGATTCACTTGTCCGACAGAAACCACCACAACACTGCAAAGCAATCATCCTTCAAATAAATAAATAAGAGCTAGCAACTAATCTACAGGAAGTAAAGAGCCCAAGGAATAAGAGAGCTTTAAAATAGTAATAAAATACAACAGAAGGAGAAATGAACAAACCTATGAAACAGACTCACAGACATAGAGAACAGTGGTTGTGCAGTGGTTGTCAAGGAAGGGAGGGAAGGATTGGGAGTCTGGGATTAGCAGATACAAACTATTATATATAGGATGGATAAACAACAGGGTCCTACTAAACAGCACAGGAAACTATATTTAATATCCTGTGATAAACTATGATGGAAAAGAACATGAAAAAGAATGTACATGTATAACTGAATCACTTTGCTTATAGCAGAAATCAACACATTGTAAACAACTCTACTTCAATAAAATTTAAAAAAACAAAGATCTGAATATTAGAAGATAATAGACAAACTGAGGATGCATATAATTTTAATCTTAGAAAGGGGGGATGGAAACTTGCTTCGTTGGGGGAGAAAAAAAGGGGGAAAGACAAGAACTCTGAGTGCATGCAGGGATGAGAAAGAGGTTTGGTGAACTGAGAAAGTCTTTGCAAAGAACTTGAGCATGGGCAGAAAATTTAACAGGAGATGAAGAAATAATTAAGGACTCTAGATATTCTTTTGACATTCTTTGAGAATCTCAGTAAATATTTGAATTAACCTCTCGGTTGTCAAACTTGTGTTTAATGGAATGTGACGTGTCATACAAACTGTACCACATGGGGCCCCAGGTTTAAATGGGCTGCTTCTCTCTTTCATCTTTCCTTTATGCCTATAGAAAGAAACCTATACATGTGGAACCCAGCTAATCAGCATTTTCTTAGCTAATTTAACTTTTATTTTCCCAGAAAACTCGAAGGAAAAACAAATAAATGAAAGAATTATCTCATATGAGAAATTCTCTCAGAACAAGCATATACACAACTGTGACAGTATATACATTCCAATCTTTACAACTCTATAAACATGAGCGCTCAACTAAAGTTCAGAATGACGAGCCTGAGATACTTTTAAACGTCTAACTTTTTGTACCAACTAAAGAAAGGAAAAAAAACAGAGATATCCTGGCACAAGACTCAGTCCTTTATAGCCCTAGACTCTGTGCAGTCTGCAACACATTGGGCTCAGCACCTTAAAGATACTGCATGTGATTCAAAACGGGGTCAGTCACATGTGTGTGAAAGGAAACCTCACTTTGTTGTCTTGTTTCTTTAACAGATGGGACTTAGGACTTCCCTGGCAGTTCCCAGGTGGTGCTAGTGGTAAAGAATCTGCCCACCAACGCAGGAGATGCGAGTTTGATCCCTGGGTTGGGAAGATCCCCTGGAGGAGGAAATGGCCACCCACTCCAGTATTCTTGCCTGGAGAATTCCATGGACAGAGGAGCCTGGCAGGCTACAGTCCATGGGGTCACAAAGAGCTGGACACGACTGAGCACACACACACTTCACACTACTGCTTTGGACTCAGCACTTTCACTGCCGAGGACCCACCTGGGTTCAATCCCTGGTGGGCAAACTAAGATCCCACAGGCTGTGTGGATGGCCAAAAAAAATGAAAATTTTTTTTAAAAAATGGAACTTTAACAAGCAGCATCTGAAAGCAGCACATTGGCATCTCTCTGTACCTGGAAGAAATTCTAAAACACTGAAGGGCAAACACTACACTCATCTCTTTCCCACTGGAAACTTTTTCCCAAAATGACCCATTTCGACTTTTTTTGTTTACATCTCCTGAACCAGGACAAAGAGGCAGGCCGTCACACCCACACACCATTTACAGGCTTTACTGTGGCCAGTTTTTTGTTGTTGTTGTTTCGTTTTGTTTTTGTTTTTTGCCTCCTTTCATTTCTGTTGAGAATTCCAACCTCTATTGACGGCTTTCCCCCAAGGCCACACATTTGGCCAAACCCTGGGTCCCAAGACTTCCTCAAAACATAGCGATGCCTGGGAATCTGAGACAGGTAACACAGATTATTTTAGCAGTCAGATCTTTTGTTTTCATTTGCCAGAGTTACTTAATTCTTCAGACATGACTCTCAGGTCCCTTGCTTGGCTTTTTTCCCACTGACACATTTACCCCAATTCTCTCCTCCTCTTCTCAGGCATTGGCTCTTGACATCTCTGCTAGAATCGATGGCAACACGTGTTGTGTTTACCTCTCCCCCCAGTGCCAGGCTTACTGATGTGGTGAGCAGAGCCCTGGGCAGTGGAGTCAGGAAGGCTGAGTCATCAGTCATCATCTCCTGTCGCCCAGGGTCTGACCAAAATGACAGAGGCTCCTCTCACCAGAGTGTCACTGAGAAACTACAGACGACAGGAGGCAGGGGACTTCTCCCGTTGGACTCTAACCACTTTAAGGACGTATTTTTGGCAAAACAGTGTGGAGATGTTAGGAGAGAAATCTCATTGCAGCTTCCATGTCCCTTTGTCCTTCTGGCCTCTGCTTAAATGTGGTCCTAATTGTTTTTAATTAATTAACTTTTCTAACTGCACCATGCGGCATGCAGGGTCTTACTTCCCCAACCAGGGATGGAACCCATGCTTCCTGCAGTGGAAGCATGGAGTTTTAACCACTGGACTGCCAGGGAAGTCCCAATGTGGTCCTTTTTTTTTTTTTTTAACTTTTATTTATTTACTGGCTGTGCCGGCCTTCATTGCTACTAGCAGGCTTTCTCTAGGTGCAGCGAGCAGAGGCTGCTCTCTAGTTTCAGTGGCAGTGCTTCTCATCTCAGTGGCTTCTCCTCTGGAGCAGAGGCTCTGGGCATGCGGGCTTCAGTTGTTACAAGCACATGTACTCGCTCAGTAGTTGTGGCACTGGGCTCAGCTGCCCCTCAGCATGTGAAATCTTCCCAGACCAGGGGTCGAATGCATTCGCAGGCAGATTCTTTATCACTGGACCACCAGGGAAGGTCCCCATTGTGGTCCTTTCTAAATGGGTAAAGCACTTTGAAAAGCTACCAACGCTGAACGAATATATACTCTATTGTTGCTCAGTCAGTAAGCCGTGTCCGACTCTTTGCAACCCCATGGTCTGCAGCAGCCAGGCTTCCCTGTCCATCACCAACTCACGGAGCTTGCTCAAACTCAAGTCCATCGAGTTGGTGATGCTATCCAACCATCTCATCTTCTGTTACCCTCTTCTCCTTCTGCCTTCAATCTTTCCCAGTATCAGGGTCTTTTTCAATGAGTCAGATCTTAGCATCAGGCAGCCAAAGTATTGGAGCTTCAGCTTCAGCATCAGTCCTTCCAATGAATATTCAGGATTGATTTCCTTTAGGATTGACTGGCTGGATCTCCTCGCTGTCCAAGGGACTCTCAAGAGTCTTCTCCAACATCACAGTTCAGAAAGGATCAATTCTTCGGTGCTCAGCCTTCTTTATGGTCCAACTCTCATATCAGTACATGACCACTGGAAAAACCATAGCTTTGACTATACTTCAAAGCTTTGTTCCCAAACTGATGTCTCACGCTATCTAGGTTTGTCATAACTTTTCTTGCAAGGAGCAAGCATTTTTTAATTTCACGGCTGCAGACACCATCCGCAGTGATTTTGGAGCACAGGAAAATAAAATCTGCCATTGTTTCTACTTTTCCCCCATCTATTTCTCAAGAAGCGATGGGGCCATATGCCATGATCTTAGTTTTTTGATGTTGAGTTTTAAGCCTGCTTTTTCAATCTCCTCTTTCACCCTTATCAAGAGGCTCTTTAGTTCCTTTTCGATTTGTGCTGTTAGAGTGCACATGTCATATGCATATGTGAGGTTGTTGGTATTTCTCAAGGCAATCTTGATGCCAGCTTGTAACTCATCCAGCCTGGCATTTCACATGATGTATTCTGCATAAAGTTAAATCAGCAAGGTGATAATATACAGCCTTGATGTTTTCCTTTCTCAATTTTGAACCAGTCTATTGTTTCATGTCTAACTGTTGCTTCTTATCCTGCCTACAGGTTTCTCAGGAGACAGGTAAGGTGGTCTGGTATTCCCATCTCTTTAAGAATTTTCCTCAGTTTGTTGTGATCCACCAGAGAAGGCAATGGCACCCCACTCCAGTACTCTTGCCTGGAAAAATCCCATGGACGTAGGAGCCTGGTAGGCTGCAGTCCATGGGGTCACTGAGAGTTGGACACGACTGAGCGACTTCACGTTCACTTTTCACTTTCTTGCATTGGAGAAGGAAATGGCAACCCACTCCAGTGTTCTTGCCTGGAGAATCCCAGGGACGGCGGAGCCTGGTGTGCTGCCGTCTATGGGGTTCCACAGAGTCGGACACGACTGAAGCGACTTAGCAGCAGCAGCAGCAGTTGTGATCCACACAGTTAAAGGCTTTAACGTAATCAATGAAACAGATTTCTTTTTGAATTCCCTTGCTTTTTCTATGATCCAGAGAATGTTGGCAAGTTGATTTCTGGTTCCTCTGCCTTTTCTAAATCCAGCTTGTACACCTGGAAATTCTTGGTTCACGAACTATTGAAACTTTGCTTGAAGGATTTTGAGCATAACCTTACTAGCAGGTGAAATGGGAGAAACTGTATGATAGTTTGAACATTCTTTGACATTGCCCTCCTTTGGAACTGGAATGAAAACTGACCTTTTTCAGACCTGTGGCCACTACTGAGTTTTCCAAATTTGCTGGCATATTGAGTGCATCATTTTAACAGCATCATCTTTTAGGATTTTAAATAGCTCAGCTGGAATTCCATCACCTCCACTAGCTTTGTTTAAACTAATGCTTCTTAAGCTCCACTTGACTTCACATTTTCAGGATGTCTGACTCTAGGTGAACGACCACACCAACGTGGTCCTTTGGGTCATTAAGACCTTTTTTGTACAGTTCTTCTGTTTATTCTTGCCACCTCTTCTTAACCTCTTCTGTTTCTGTTAGGTCCTTGCTGTTTCTGTCCTTTAGTGTGCCTTCTTTGCATAAAATGTTTCCTTGATATCTCTTAATTTTCTTGAAGAGATCTCTGGTTTTTCCCATTCTATCGTTTTCCTCTATTTCTTTTCATTGTTCACTTAAGAAGGCTTCTTTGTCTCTCCTTGCTATCCTCTGTGGCCCAGCATTTCCACTGAATATGTATGTATAGTAAGTCCTCTTACACGTTCAGAAGTCCAATTTGTTCTAAGTCCCACAAAGTTAGCCTAGGTATACAACTAACACAATCAGCTATATAATACTATACTGTAATAGGTCTATGTTTTTTAAAAAAAAAATACATAAAAAACAAACCCCCAAAATAATGCATTTTTAATCTTATAGTACACTACTTTGAAGAGTACAGTAATACCAGCTATATTCCACTGCTTTCATGTTTGCTTCCAGACATCTTAGGCTTGAAATAAGGTACTGTAGTCTACACAGTACTGTATAGCAAAATACACAAAAGCACAACCACTTGTAGAGGACATGTGACAATGTATGCCAGATACAAGAACTAACATATGATTGGACATTTGAACAAAGGTTCACATCTTTGAAAGTTCCCAACTTAAAGGTTCATATGTAGGGGACTTAACCGCACATGCGTATATAGATACGCCAAGCTTTTAGAAAGTTTGCTTTATACTCCTTCAGTTTAATGAAAGGCTTACATTAGCACCTGTGTTTGCTAACTGAAAAAAATATAAAAAGGATTTTTGCTTTTGAAAAAAAGAAGAAAAGCAAAAGCAATGTTCAGTGTTGATTTTACAGGGATCCATTCTAGAGGCAGGGCTCACCTGAGCAGCCAGACGGGCACCACCAAGCTCCTTCCCTGGCAACTACACTCTGCATCTCAGCATTAAGCTGCCAGAGCTCTGAACTATGTGTGTGAGCATCTGTGCTTTATTTCATCAAGAGCCTCTTGATGAAAGTGAAAGAAGAGACTGAAAAAGCGGGCTTAAAACTCAACATTCAAAAAACTAAGATCATGGCATGCAGTCCCGTCACCTCACGGAAAATAGATGGGGAAACAGTGGAAACACTAACAGACTACTTTCTTAGGCTCCAAAATCACTGCAGAGGGTGACTGCAGCCATGAAATTAAAAGACGCTTGCTCCTTGGAAGAAAAGTTATGACAAACCTAGACAGTGTATTAAAAAGCAGAGACATTATTTGGCCAACAAAGGTTCATATACTCAAAGCTATGGTTTTTCCAATAGTCATGTAAGGATGTGAGAGTTGGAAAGCTGAGCACCCAAGAATTGATGCTTTTGAACTGTGGTATTGAAGAAGACTCTTGAGAGTCCCATGGATTGCAAGGAGATTAAACCACTCAACCCTAAAGGAAATCAGTCCTGAATATTCACTGGAAGGACTGATGCTGATGCTGATGCTGAAGCTCCAATACTTTGGCCACCTGATGTGAAGAACTGACTCATTAGAAAAGATCCTGATGCTGGGAAAGATTGAAGGCAGGAGAAGGGGGTGACAGAGGATGAAATGTTGGATGGCATCACTGACTCAATAGACATGAGTTTGAGCAAGGTCCAGGATTTGGTGAACAGGGAAGCCTAGTGTGGTACAGTCCTTGGGGTCACAAAGAGTGGACACAACTGAGAGATTGACTAACCGTGCTTTATGTCCATTTGTCCTGTGCATCCATTAGCAAGATGTGTCCTAAGGTAATTGTTCCTTCATTTTAGCTTATGAAATATTTCATAAGAATGCTCTTTCAGATAGCAAGGGAAAACTGTATATAGGTTCATATTACATATTCACATTGCTAACTGCTTCAGTCGTGTCCGACTCTGTGCAACCCCATAGACGGCAGCCCACCAGGCTCCCCTGTTCCTGGGATTCTCCAGGCAAGAACACTGGAGTGGGTTGCCATTTCCTTCTCCAATGCAAGAAAGTGAAAAGTGAACGTGAAGTCACTCAGTCATGTCCGACTCTTAGCAACCCCATGGACTGCAGCCCACCAGGCTCCTCCGTCCATGGGATTTTCCAGGCAAGAGTACTGGAGTGGGGTGCCATATGCCTAACAACATATATTGTTGTTGTTCAGTCACTAAGTTGTGTCCAACTCTTTGTGACCCCATGTTCTGCAGCCTGCCAGGCTTCCCTGTCCCTCACTATCTCCCGGAGTTTACTCAGACTCATGTCCATTGAGTTGGTGATGCTATCTTGTCTTATCCTCTGCCACCCACTTCTCTTTTTGCCTTCAGTTTTTCCCTGCATCAGGTATTTTCCAGTGAATCAGACCTTCTCATCAGGTGGCCAAAGTATTGGAGATTCCACTTCAGCGTCAGTCCTTCCAATGAATATTCAGGATTGATTTCCTTTAGGATTGACTGGTTTGATCTCCTTGCAGTTCAAGAGACTTTCAAGAATCTTCTCCAGTGCCACAATTTGAAAGCATTAGTTATTTAGCACTCAGCCTTCTTTATGTTCCAACCCTCACATCCATGCATGACTACTGGAAAAACCATAGCTTTGACTATACCAACCTTTGTCGGCAAAGTGATATCTCTGCTTTTTAATACACTGAGTTTGTTACAGCTTTCTTTCCAAGGAGCAAGCGTCTTTTAATTTCATGGCTGCAGTCACCATTCATAATGATTTTTGAGCCCAAGAAAATAAAATCTGTCACTGCTTTGTTTTTTCCCCTCCTATTTGCCATGAAGTGATGGGATCAGATACCATGATCTTAGTATTCTGAATCTTGCAACGGTAGCAATGAAATTCCCAGTCTTTGGCTAGCTCTCAGGTAGAGGCTAGATCAGAACAGCACATAGATTTCAACCCAATGTGATCAGATGGTTTAGTATTAGCTGCTTCCAGAGTTTGCTGGAAGGATGATTCTGAGGCCCCATCTGGACTCAGCAGAGACAGAAATGTCATTTAAAAAAAAAAAAAAAAAGTGGTGTGGGATTTCCCTGGTGGTCCAGTGGTTAAAAATCCACCTTCCAAAGCAGGGGATATGAGTTAGATCCCTGGTCTAGGAACTAAGATCCCACATGCCTTGGGGCAGTTAAGCCCGTACTCTAACAGGTTGGCCACTTCTGGATGGAGCAGTATGTGAGATGACCATGGATCTCATGGCCCCTGCCATCCCTACCTGATTGGATGCAATAGGATGTAGGACTTCTAAGACTATGGATTAGGTGCTCCCTAGCCATACCCTCCAACTATGACTCATTATTGGGCTCACAGACTCTTAGGATGAAGAAGACTCAGAAGTCATCTGTTAGTTCAGGTTCAGAGTACTCCTAGGCAGTACTCTGCAAGGACTGGGTCCCATCCTCCAGGATGCAGTGTACACACTGAATCAGACACCCATTGGTTCCGTGTCCTCAGTAGGAAGAATCCATGGATCCAGGAGTCAAGCAGGGGTGACCCAACTTAGCATCACTAGCAAGATCCATCAGGAGACTTTGTGTGTTCTAACAACTCTGGGCTCTGCAGGATTCTAGATCCTGATTCCAAAAGGAAACATATCCTTGCAATGGAACACAGCAAGGTTTCCGCTGATCTCATGACTGCCATGTGGGCATTCTGGTCTGTTTATACTTAGGACCAGGAGGCAAGAACAGGAGTTACTGCCTTTACAGGGGTCATTGAGCATGAGCAGGAGGAGGTGCGGCTGCTGTGACACAATTAGGACAGGGAGGAATATTCGTGGAAGTCGGGTGACCCACCGGGGTACTTCCAGTTACTTCCTTGTCCAATCGTAACTGTAAATGGACAAGTGCTGCTGGATGAGAAGAGTGTGGTTCCCAAGGATTCAGTATCCTCAGAATTAGCACATGGGTTGAACCAACAGATGAAGCCACTGAGGGCAGACAGTGGGTAAAGGAGGGAGAGGGGAATTCAGAATGGACACTGGAAGGGAATAGATAGTGTCTGAATAATAGTGTCTGTTATTCAGACACTTTTTATTGGCTGTTCGTTGTTCAGTTAAGGGGTGTCTGACTCTTTGCGACCCCATGAACTGTAGCATGCCATGCTTCTCTGTCCATCACTGTCTCCCTGAGCTTGCTCAAACTCATATCCAGTGAGTCAGTGATGCCAGCCAACCATCTCATCCTCTGTCGCCCCCTTCTCCTCCTGCCCTCAGTCTTTCCCAGCATCAGGGTCTTTTCCAGTGAATCAGTTCTTCGCATCAGGTGGCCAAAGTATTAGAGCTTCAGCTTCAGCATCAGTCCTTCCAATGAACACTCAGGGTTGATTTCCTTTCAGGATTGACTGGTTTGAATAACAGCAGGAGCCCGTAACGTCACCAGTAGGAAGAGAGGTTCACTGACACCCTGGAGAAGCTGCTGCTGTGCCGCACAAGGGGTGGACGTGGAGGTCACAGAGGCTGACCACGCAGAACTCCCTTCAAAAAGAACTAGCCTGTCTATTCATGCTTGGGAATCTGCCTTAACTTTCAAGCTGAAGCCACTCTCTTCCTAGGATCCCCCAGCCAATGACAGCACAGCAGGGACATCAGGGCCTGGTCATTTCTGCTCTCAGAGCAATCTTCGCTCTGGAACTCCACATCAAGTTGGTTGAGGTTTTGTCACCTCTGCCCCTCAGTCTGAGACTCCATTCCCAATCCCACTTCCTTCTCGTCTCCCTTCCCAGGCATCATCACAGTCTGAAGACTCTCCGTGCCAAATACCACTTTTTCTCCCTTTTTTTTTTCACAGATATTACCTCCCAATAAACCTCTTGCATTCCCAACTTTGTCTCATGGTCTGCTTACTCCAGGACCCCAACTAATACAAATGATTTGAGGCTTAAGCTCCGACTTTTAACACCACGAAGCCCAACACTGCAAACTACAAGAGCTCATTTGAAAAAAAATTTATTTATTACTTCAACAACTTTACACAGCGGGCTCCAGGGTGAATGGCAGCATGGATTTATTTAATGAGCATTATGATTCTTTCGAGAAATGAAAGGAAGACCAGCTAGAAAAAAAATTGTAGTTAAATTCTATGGCATCGTTAGCATGTACCAAATCTTCAAATGCAATTTTCCACTTGTTGTTAGCAATGCCTTATGAAGGGTGTAGTATTGTTAAGCATTTCCTTTGGTAGAGGGCAAATGGAGATTAGTTTGATTACCAAGTGACATAATTAGTAAATTAAAGTGTCAGAATTTGTGCCCAGGAAAGCCTAAGCTATTAACCACTACACCATTCCAGTTATATAGCGTTGATTTATCTTGTTTACAACTGAAGAATCCTAACAGATAGTGAACATTGGTTCCAGGGAGCAAGATGTAGGGTACAGACCATTTAGGGAATTGTCACCCAGAGAAACAGAGTGCCATCTGAAAGTATCAGCTGTTTCTGAGCCAAGTAGCCTCAACATCTATTAGTAAAAAGGGTTCTTTTTTGTTTTGGGGGGGTTTTGCTAATAAAAAATTAACCAATTCCTGCAATGTTTTCACAACATAAACTTTCTTTTAAAATGTATGGTTTTCCATAAGACCCCAAGGAAAAATGGGCTTCCCTCGCGGCTCAGATGGTAAAGAATGTGCCAGCAATGCAGGAGACCTGGGTTCAGTCCCTGGATTGGGAAGATCCCCTGGAGAAGGAAATGGTTACCCACTCCAGTATTCTGGCCTGGAGAATCCCACGGGCTATAGCCCATGGGGTGGCAAACAGACATGACTGAGCATCACACACCACCACCAGGGAAAAAAGCGACCCAGTCCCTGGCCTGCTGACAGCAGATGTAGCCTGAGGGGGAATATCAGCTTCCTCCTGGAAGAGGGCTCTCTGGGTGGCAAAAACAAACAAACCAGTTGCCACAGACAAGGAAGGTGGGACTGCTTCCTTATGCAGTGAAATTTCAATGGTGGGGCTTCCCAAGTGGCGCTAGTGGTAAAGAACTCACCTGCTAATGCAGGAGACATAAGAGACTTGGGTTTGATCCCTTGGTCAGGAAGATCCCCTGGAAAAGGAAACAGCAATCCACTCCAGTACTCTTACCTAGAGAATCCCATGGGCAGAGGAGTTTGCTGGGCTGCAGTCCATGGGGTCACAAAGAATAGGACACAACTGAAGCAACTTCACACACATGGGTTTTTAAGAGACTGAAAAGTTGGAAATCTCTGATTCCTGTTCAATTCTTATCACAATCTCAGCCTTGAAGCTCTCAAAGTTAGGGATTCTTGTCACATACCGATCACAGAAAACTGAGGAATTTCAGTTTGTGACTCCCTGAAAATCAAACTCTGAGGCTAATTTTCTAAATTGTAGGTTGAATTTGAGGGCTTCCCTTCCCTGAGGGAAGCTGACTCGGCTGGTAAAGAATCTGCCTGCAATGCGGGAGACTTGGGTTCAATCCTTGAATTGGGAAGATCCCCTGGAGAAGCGAACAGCTAGCCACTCCAATATTCTAACCTGGAAAATTCCAAGGACTGTACAGTCCATGGGGTCGCAAAGAGAAGGACACGACTGAGGGAGTTTCACTTTCAGGTTGAATTGGAAGTCTTCCCAAGTATCTTATACAAACCTCTGGATATTCTCAGCAGAGAATTCACTTACCAGAAACTATCTGATAAACCATCTGGAGAAACGTCATTCCAAGAGTTCCTGGTATACTAGGAATTCATGTAAAGTGCCCCTGGACTTCAAATACCTCCAAAAGATGTTGAAAAGTACAAATAAGTAAAATGTGGGGAACTCCCTGGTGGTCCAGTGGTTAGGACTCTGTGCTTTCACTACAGAGGGCACCAGTTTGATCCCTGATCAGGGAACTAAGACCCCACATGTGACATAGTACGCCCAAAAAAAAGCAGAATGTGTCTTGTTTAGGACCAACCCCACAAGGTCGAATGGGCTTAGATATTTCTCATACAGGTATGGATGGTGTCGGGGAAGCCATCTCAGCTGTGCCTCATTCATGAGGCAAGTATGTGGAGTAGCTGAGGAAGTTGGTAGGCATCCTCAGATGTACAGAGTCTTCGTGCCAGTGATACCAGAATCCATCACCCAGAATGTCTGGGGGGTCAGGAAAGCCACATACACTAACGTTAAGTGTGGTTAGTTCCTAATAAGCCTTTCTAAACTCTCTCACTGTCATCTACTGGGTAAATGCTTTTTGAATGAATTATGGCTGTGAGCTTGATCACCAGCATGCAAACCAAGAGATTATCACCTCACGTCCATTATAATACTAGCAGTGGTGGGATCGTAATTATGTACTCTAGAAGTGGGGCAAGGTACACAGGAAGAAGTAACTTGTTACACCCAAGATTTCACGGTGGTATTTCTTCAGTTCACCTAAAGACTACAAAGATCAGAGGTATACTTGAGCTGCAGTTTCTGTTTACCTTCAGCTAATGTATCATTCATGGGTCAATTTTAGAAAAGCAAAAACCCCTTTAGCTATTTTAAGCAGGAAGGGATTTAAGAAATGCAAAGGATTGGAGAAGGCAATGGCAACCCACTCCAGTACTCTTGCCTGGAAAATCCCATGGACGGAGGAGCCTTGTAGGCTGCAGTCCATGGGGTCGCTAAGAGTTGGACACGACTGAGCCACTCCACTTTCACTTTTCACTTTCATGCAATGGAGAAGGAAATGGCAACCCACTCCAGTGTTCTTCCCTGGAGAATCCCAAGGACAGCAGAGCCTGGTGGGCTGCCGTCTGTGGGGTCAGTCGGACACGACTGAAGTGACTTAGCAGCAACAGCAGGGTAAGTAGAAAACACTGGAAAACTCAAATTCTAAAAGCTATATGGAACCCAATGCTCATAATAGCATTTATGGACAATAGCCAAGACATGTAAACAACCTAAATCAACAGACGATTGTATAAATATGATGTGGCACACATTATGGGTGTGTGTGTGTGTATGCACATATATATATCTCCATACACTGTTTATGTAGACCTATCTTTAGACTTGCAGTTTCTACTGCAAGTTGCCAAAGTTACTTAGGTCAGCTTTTGTTCCCCCTGTACTCTTCAGTGAGTTTTATTGTTCATTCTGTTTATTTAAAATTGAAGTACAGTTGGTTTACAACGCTGTGTTAGTTTCTAGTGTACGGCAAAGTGATTCAGCCATGTGTATTATATATGTGTGTGTGTATAATGTATATAATATTATATATGTATATATATATGTAATATTACTCCATCATTTTAAAAAATGAATGAAATAATGCCATTTGCAGCAACATGGATGGACCTAGAGATTATACTAAATGCAGTCAAACAGAGAAAGACAAACACCATATGATTTCACTTATATGTGGAACCTAAAAAATGATATGAATGAACTTATTTAAAAAAAAGAAATAGACTCACAGACAGCAAAAATAAACTTATGGTTACCAAAGGGGAAAGGCTGAGAGGAATAAATTGGGAGTTTGGGATTAACAGATACACACTACTATATAGAAATTATATAAACAGCAAGGACCTACTGTATAACACAAGAAACTATATTCAACAACCTGTAATGGAAAAGAATCTGAAAAAGAATATATAGACACACAATTCAGTTCAGCTCAGTTGCCTAGTCGTGTCCAACTCTTTGCGACCCCATGAACCGCAGCACGCCAGGCCTCCCTGTCCATCACCAACTCCCGGAGTTCACTCAGACTCACGTCCATCGAGTCAGTGATGCCATCCAGCCATCTCATCCTCTGTCGTCCCCTTCTCCTTCTGCCCCCAATCCCTCCCAGCGTCAAAGTCTTTTCCAATGAGTCAACTCTTCGCATGAGGTGGCCAAAGTAATGGAGTTTCAGCTTTAGCATCATTCCTTCCAAAGAAATCCCAGGGCTGATCTCCTTCAGAATGGACACACAAATACATACATATATACACACACACATATATATAACACATATGGTTGAATCATTTTACCGTACACCAGAAATTCATACAACATCGTAAAGCAACTATACTTCAAGTTCAAATAAATAAAATGAATGATAAAGCTCACTGAAGAGTACAGGGCAAAAGAAAGCTGACCTAAGTAACTTTGGCAATGAGTAGAAACTGCAAGTCTAAAGACAGGTGTACATAAACAGTGTATGGATAGACAATTCTGTAACTACTACGTGTATACAGGTATAAAGTAAAAAATGGATGAAAGAAAAAATGCTGGAAGATCTGGAGAAGCATGTTTGAGGCAGGGCCTCCAGAAATGGCTCCCAGATGACAGAACTGTCCTGCCAAGGAACCACATAAAATCAAGAAGATACAATTAGCAACTACCCTAGAACTGTTAGCTGTAGAAACTTAGAGCCTAAACAGCAGTCTGGGTATCACAAGAGCCCACTGCTGCTGCTGTTGCCTTCAGTCACACTGCTAGACTGGCATCAGCATCAAACTGCATGTTCAGACCTCACAAGGCAACCCCCATGAAGCTAGTAACTAGAGATGGTGATGCTACCCCAGGAAGCGCAACCTCTCCGCACCATGACTGCCTCCAGGTAACAGGCAACAGGCAACAACAGTGCCTCTCCACACACATACCTGTCTTCCAAATGTCCCACAGGAGCATCTGACTGGACAACCTTAAATGACATTTGGAATCTTAACTCTAAGGGAATTGGAAGATAGGGGTTTGGGCATTCCAGGCTGTGTGGTACAGACTGACGTCCCCAAAGGAGGGGGAAGGAGATACTGAGCACTAATCCACTATAAACCCCAGCCAGCTAGCTGTGTTTCTTGAGGAAGAGGGCGGTGGGCAGTGAAAGCCACAGGGAAAGGCATTTCCTGGCTTGAAAACCGAAGTGGAACCAGAAAAGGGAGAAAAGCCTAGCCCAACGGAGCACTGAGGCGGGTTTGACGTGGAGCTTTGGGTCTTTCTGAAATCCCTATCAAATGCTGCCCTCTAGTGTTTGTGAAAAAAACTACGTTTAAGAAATGGCAACCCACTCCAGTATTTTTGCCTGAGGAGAATTCCCTGGACGGAGGAGCTTGGTGGGCTACAGTCCACAGGTCGCAAAGAGTCGGACACGACTGAGCGACTTCACTAAGAAACGCTGAAACAGAACTTGATGAAACAAATGCATCTAGCCAGAGTGAACAGCTATGGCGATCCGAACTTTATGGAAACGGGAAAATTCACTGAACTGGGACACTAAGACTACTCACAAATGATTCGGCCAACTGACATTGAGATCAAGTTCTGCCAAAATATTACTCAGACCTCTGGATATGGGTTATTTTTCCCTCCATAACAGAGTGAGGGTAAGTATTCTTTGTGATTCATGTAATGATCAGGAAAGCAGATGATCAATTAAATTATAAATCATTTACACTAGGACTTCCCTAGCAGTTTAGTGGTTGGGACTCCAGGCTTCCAATGCAGAGACATGGGTTCGATCCTTGGTCAGGGAACTAAGATCCCACACCAGCATGGCCAAAAAAATAATAATAAAGAAAACTAATATAAATCTCACACATTCACAAGAAAGCAAGCAAAAAACTAAATCATTTACATAAATTATGGATCCAAGAGACAACTTCCAATAAAGCATTAATTTATTGCCATTATTGTTAATTTGATTTTCTTGGTTTGTTATCTGTCTTTCCAAGGTCTGCCCCAAACACCGCCACCACAGTTGGTTAGGAGAAAAATGACATCACTGATGTTCAGAATTTCGTATGCCAGGAGAAATAAGTGCATCAGCAAAACAAAGTTCTTATATGAAACTCTTGCTCAGTACAACCAAAAAATGAAAGCTACGTTTAAAATTATTAAATCCACAGCTATCAACCCAAAACACCTGCCAGAATCATGGATTAAATAATAAAATCCAAGGATTAGAGGCTGTCCCTTGGTCATATCAAGGATATTTGTGCCTTGGTGCCCTTACCTTCTCCCTGCTTGGAACAGGCTTTTCCCCAGTGGTGCATCCCTATATAGAAGTATGGCTCTTTAAAAAAAAAAAAAAAGTGGGCTCTTAGTTCCCCAGTTGGGATGGAAGCCATGCTCCTGCACTAGGAGTGCAGAGTCTTAACCACTGAACCACCAGGAAAGTCTCTTTTGTCTTCCTTCCAAGCTGCTAAAGTAAGTAAGGTGCAGGGTCCATGCTCACCAGAAAGTAACCTGTAGCCATTTCCTTTCTTTCCCTCTTCTCTTCTACGGTCATTTCGTGGTGCACCAAAACTATGGCTTGGGATCTTTGGGTGGGTTTGTTGGTGGGAGTAAGCCTCCTCTTTACAGACAACTTCATGTGAGTTGTCTGCATTGGGATTAGGGATCAAAAGCAAATTCGTCAACCAAGTGTTACTCTGTTTTCCTTTGCTAACCTTGCTTGACTGTATGACTTTTCTTGGTTATTCTTTAGCTGTTGTTATTCAGTCACTAAGTGGCGTCTGACTCTGCAACCACATGGACAGCAGCACACCAGGCTTCCCTGTCCTTCATTATCTCCCTGAGTCTGCTCAAACTCATGTCCATTAAGTCGGACATCCAACCATCTCATACTCGTCGTCCCCTTTTCCTCCTGCCCTCAATCATTCCCAGCATTAGGGTCATTTCCAATAAGTTGGCTCTTTGCATCAGGTGGCCAAAGTATTTGAGCTTCAGCTTCAGCATCAGTCCTTCCAATCCAGGACCGATTTCCTTTAGGGTTGACTGGTTTGATATCCTTAATGTCCAAGGGTCTCTCTAAGAGTTTTCTCTAACATCACAGTTCAAAAGCATCATTTCTTCAGTGTTCAGCCTTCTTTATGGTCCAGCTCTCAAATCTGTACATGACTACTGGATAAACCATAGCTTTGACTAGACAGACCTTTGTCAGCAAAGTGATGTCTCTGCTTTTTAATATGCTGTCTAGGTTTATCATAGCTTTCCTTCTAAGGAGCAAGCTTCTTTTAATTTCATGGTTGCAGTCATCCACAGTAATTTTGGAGCCCAGGAAAATGAAATTTGTCACTGTTTCCACGTTTCCCGTATCTATTTGTTATGAAGTGATAGAACTGGATGCCATGAAGTTTTTTTTAATCCTGGTTTTAAGCCAGCTTTTTCACTCTTTTCTTTCATCCTCATCAAGAAGCTCTTTAGTTCCTCTTTGCTTTCTGCCATTAGAGTGGTATCATCTGCTAATTCGTGTGTCTGGCCAAAATAATTTCTAATAGCATTTTGATTTCACTCCGATTTCTAACCAAATATAGGATAGAGAGAACAAGGAGATTAATGAGAAAAGGCCATCATGATTGGAATTGTAGCACTCTTCTGAGAACTGTCTCCACCCCAAGACCACCATCTCTGAGAACCGCTAAATATTTGGGAACTCTTTCAAAAACAGTATGAAACCATCCAAGTTTGAGGCTAGAACAGTACCCAAACACTACAAGCTGGAGATGCTCAGCAGAAACCACTTCGTGTATTGCTTCACGCAATCAAATCATCAGTTTTCAGGTGCCAGAGCTGTCCCCATCCTCACTTGTCTCTTGGGTCCTCTGGCATTTGCTAACAAGTCACTGCAGAGATCAGAGAGTTCCCCTAGGCATAGCCCAGGGGACATGCATCATCGCTCTTTCCACCCCACTATTTTTGCTCTCCCACTGGGCAGGAGATGGACTCATCTTCAGGTTGCAGGGATGAAAGGCTGTAGAAAACAGCAAGATCAATGCTGTGTGGGGTCAGAGCTGTGTGTAATCAGTCATTAGGGGGCCCTGCTCTGCTGATTTGCTTCAAAGCTTTGGAATTTGACTTTCGGGATCTCATCCTGCTGGGTTCACAAAAGAACATTCCCAGAGGCTAGAGGTGAGGTCTAGCCACAGAAGTGAGCTCATAGATGGAGACACACTTAGAAAAAGAGAGTTTGTAGGCCTGTTGTTATGATAATCAAAACAATAATAAGTCAACCACAAGGATCCTCCCAAGATGGCCAAATCCCTCATGCTGGGTAGTTAAGTCATAGGACAGTCAAACAGTGTGGCTTTGAGAGTAAAAGAAATGTGGGGTAAAGAAACAATTTCAGTATTCACAAACAACAGACAGATTAAACAAATGATGGTAATTCCTCCAACAGAATAACACGCAGCCATTAAAAAATAACGTAGGACACTCGCTGTTCACCTCAAACTAATCACAACATTGTTAATCAGCTATACCCCAATACAAAATAAAATGTTTAAAAAAAAAAACAAAGGAGGAAAACACATATTACTCATAGGTATGCAATGGGTACTGCCCTCAAGAGGGCAACTTGGGGCCACAGATGGAAAATGCAAATGCATAAACCTCTATCTAATCCAGCATATTCCACTTGGATGAGTTCATCCTCTAGACATATTCAGAGGTGCAAACTGATATATGTACATATATGCCTGTACAAGATTACTTATGGCAGCATTTTTTGTAATGCCAAATGTTTAGGAACCAGAGTTAGGGAATATATTTTAAAAGTTATGGTACAGCCATACAGTGAAATACAGTATGGTCTTTTAAATTTTTATATTTGGCTGCGCTGGGTCTTTGTTGCTAGGTGAGAGCTCTCTCTAGTTTTGGCAAGCAGGACCGACTCTTTGTTGCAGTGCCCAGGCTTCTCCTAGAACATTCTCTTGAGGAGCACAAGCTTTACAGTGTGGGCTCAACAGTTGTGGCAGAAGGGCTTAGTTGCCCTGCAGCATGTGGGCTCTTCCTGGACCAAGGATCAGACCTGTGTCCCCTGCAACAGCAGGTAGATTCTTAACCACTGGACCACCAGGGAAGTCTTAAAAAAAAAAAAAAAGTTCTCTATGTCCGGATACATTGCTAAATGCAAAACAATAACAACAAAAAATCAAGCTGCAGAACATGTGTATTACACCACCATTCAAGGCTAATGTAAGGGAGAGAGGAAGAGTATTTGCTAGAAGGAAGTATTTGTTGTCCACACCTGATGCCTTTGGCCTCTTAGCCAGCTGGGGACTGAGCTTTCCTGAACTGGGCAGCCTCAGTGGAGGAAGCTGCGTATCAGTGTCCTCTAGTGAAGCAGATTACATATTAAGTGGGAATAGGAGTCATCAGTTACTTGCTGAAAATGAAAATTTAAGGGATCTTCCCTTAGAGATTGTGACTCAGTAGGTATGGAGTTGAACCCAGAATTAGTAGAGATTTTTGTTTTTTAAATAGACTTTCTATTTTAGAACAGTTTTAGGTTCACTGCAAATTTGAGAGGCAGGTACAGGAATTTCCTATATACTTCCTGCTCTGGGCCTCCCTGGTGACTCAGTGGTAAAGAATCTTCCTGCAATGCAGAAGTAGCATCTGGGATGAACTAAAGGCTTCAGAGTTGAATCCATGAGGATCTATGAGAGGGCAATCCTGACACATCATCTGGTCTCAAGCTCAAGCTCCAAAGAACCCTAAAATGTGGCTACTGTTCACTGAAAAACTTGCTCATGGAAGCAAGCCCTTCCACAACTGTTTATATTTTCATTCTTTTGAGCTTGAGGTTATCTATATCATTTTATAGTAATTGCATGGAAATGCAACAGAGGTAATTGCTGGTCATCCAGAGTTATTCACAGGTGGAAAGTTGGATCTATGAGCACAAAACAATTGGTTGCCCGGTTTATGGCTAAAGGATGTTTTGCCAACTTCTATTTAGATGGTGGAGCTTCCCTGGTAACTCATTGGTAAAGAGTCCTCCTGCAATGCAGGAGACCTTCTGCTATGCAGGAAAATGATGATTTGATCCCTGGATTGGGAAGATCCCCTGGAGAAGGAAATAGCTATTCAATCCAATATTCTTGCCTGGAAAATCCCACGGAGAGGAGCCGGGCAAGCTACAGTCAATGGGGTCGCAAGAGTCGAATACAACTTAATGACTAAACAACAATAATTTAGATGGTGACAGTTTCTTTCTCAGTGAACCCATGAGATAGATACTCCCTTAAATGACCATTTATACACTTCTATGTATTATATATACTATAGTTCATGTATATGAGTATTGTAGCTACATTATTGTCAATTATCTTCTTTTCTTGAAGTCTATTTCATCATTAGTTGTCTTTTGCCATTTGTTTTTGACTTAAAAAAAGCCTTTTGTTATCTTTAGATACAATTTCTTTTGCTATCCTTATATGTGATTCAGGTAAAACAAGTGTAAATACATACGTAACATATATACATTTTTCTTATACCACTATTCATCATTCTTTTCATCAGCTCTATAATATTTTTCAATTTAGTTGTTTATGCTTGGCCATGCCTTCTGGCTTTCAAGATCTTAGTTCCTCGACCAGAGATCAAACCTTTGCCCTCAGCAGTATGGCAAGTGTGCAGCCCTAACCACTGGACTGCCAGGAAATTTCTTGTAATATTTTTCAAAACCATCAATATTCCTGGACTCAACCACAGTTAAAAAGTTAGTGCTCAGTCGTGTCTGACTTTTTTCAACCCCATGGACTGTAGCCCGTCAGGCTCCTCTGTTCATGGAATTTTTCAGGCAAGAATACTGGGGATCTTCCTGACCCAGGAATCAAACCTGTGTCTCCTGAATTGCAGGCAGGTTATTCACCATCTGAACTTGCTAAATCTATATTTTATTCAGGAAAATATAATATTAAATACTAAATGAGAACACAGGCATTGCATTTTCAATAATTCTATTATAAGACACTATTCCTGATAAGTAGCACTCACAATGTAAAGTACTGTTCTAAATGCTTTACAACTAATTTAATCTTCAAACAAGACTATAAGGTAAGTGCTAGTCTCACAATGCCATGCTGACTCTCAATATTGTTGTAAAAGTTAGACTTCTGACCCTAAATGAAATCCATCTTGAATTCAAATCTCTCCATACTATCTAATTTCAAGAGTAAATGATCTGAAAATATGAACCTTCAGTGGCCACCCTAGTGCTCTCAGAATTTTCCGTACATACTGCAGGGCTCCAAGACAGCCCCTGCAACTACACAGTGTCTTCTTTTTTTTGTGGGGGGTGGGGAAGTGGAGGGACAATTGCTTTATAGTATTAAGTTTCTGCTATACAATGAAGTAAATCAGCTGTATCTGTACATATATCCCCTCCTTCTTGGACCTCTCTCCCACTTCTCCCCGCCTCCCATCCCACTCCTCTAGGTCATCAAAGAACACCAAGCTGAGCTCCCTGTGCTATACATCAGGTTCCCACCAGCCATCTGCTCTGGACATGGTATTTATGTCAATCCTACTCTTCCAGTTTATCCCACGCTCCCCTTCCCGCCTCTGCTGACAGTGTACACAACTCTGTTCTCTACATCTTGGTCTCTATTCCTGCCCTTGAAATGGGCTTCTCTGTACCATTTTTCTAGAGTCCATATTTATGTCTTAATATGCAATACTTGTTTCTCTTTCTGACTCACTTCACTCTGTGTGACAGATTCTAGGTCCACCCACATCTCCACAATGACCCAATTTCATTCCTTTTTATGGCTGAGTAAGATTCCATCCGAGTGTCTTGATAGCTGCTGCTGAAACTGGGGGTCCTTGCTATCTCTCCACCCTTCTTGACACACTGCCCAGTCTTTGCCCTCAATATCTAGGAAATGGCTTCCCGTGGCATTACCGTTGCGTCTACCTATCTCTGAGTATTGCCTGCTATCTCCATTGCCTCTGAATACTGTGTATTTCCCCTGTACCCCACCCTTAATTGGGCTATTGAGTTTGACTTCCTAGAGATTATTGTCTACTTGATCTATTCCAGAGTTCACTAGGCCCTTTAAATGCTGACAATAACCCCACAGCTGGGACAGTTTCTCCTCACCCATTATTGACATCATGTCCATTTATAGAGCTTCAGTGCTTAGCATATGTAGTCTAGAAATCTACCTAAGCTATGACACTTTTGTGTCAAAGGTGGAGGTTCCTTTGGTTTGGGAAATTAATAAAGGCTCTAAGAAAGTAGGTTTCAGCGTCTTGACTGAAAGCACAAAGCTCTCATGTTATACAAGGAAGGAGCTGGAATATAACGGAAGCCCCACAGGAAGTTCAATACCCTTGGCTCCACCCCTTCTACTTCAGACATGTCCCCTATTCTGCTTCACACCTGGTCTGCTCTGTGTCTTTTTTTTTTTTTTTTTCATTTTTTTGGTGCAGCATGTAGGATCTTAGTTCTCTGATCAGGGATCAGACTCATGCCCCTTGCATTAGAAGCCTGGACTCTTTATCACTGGACCCCCAGGGAAGTCCCTGCTCTTTTGGTTTATATGCAGAACCATCTATTTAGAGCTTCTGGGAATTTTGTTCCCCCAGATAATGGTATTTTACTTCAGGTTGGGCAACTCAACATATCTATTCAACCATCCTTAACTTATTTTCCCTCAAATTTACTTTTCCTCCTAAGTCTGGTACTCTCGTTGTGAGGAAGAAGGGTCAGTGCTGAGTTTTAGGGAATTCCGCCTCATATCCAAGACCCTGTATTGGGTCATCAGACGTTTATACTGAGTACTGCTGAATTCCACGGTATTTATAACCTGCTTGTTTTATCTCAAAAAAACCGACTTGACCTCTTGGAACTGAAGGTTGTTTGAGTTTTTTGTTTGTTTCAGACAGGGTACCCTCATAGAAATCCCAATAAGGGTTTAAAATGTTTATAAGCAGGGAGTCTATTGACCCAAATATATACTAATTTGAAAGCCTTCAGTTTTATATTTTCTAGTTCTTAAACATTTTTCAATTGTGTTATAATTCATATAGCATACAATTCACTTACTATTCTTGTGCAATTCAATGATTTTTAGTATACTGACAGAGTTGCCTAACTATCACCACAAGCACAGAGGTGCTTTTTTTGGCCTCACAGCATATAGGATCTTAGTTTCCCAACCAGAGATCAAACCAGTGCCCTCTGCATTGGAAGCACGGAGTCTTAACCACTGGACTACCAGGGAAGTCCCAGTCTTCAGTTTTAAGTCTACTTTAATTCATTCTTTTATTCAACACTTTTGGGGGACTGAGCAAGAGCCAGGTACAACTCTAGGTACAACAGAGAACAAAAGAAAGACTGCGGCCTTCCTGGGGTTTATATGGCAATAAATACCAAACATAATGAGTAAACTATATAGTCTTTCAAAGGAGTTAATGTCTACAGAATAAAGAAAAAATAAAAAGTGATAAAAGAGATGGGAATGTGGGGATGGAAATTGCCAGTTTAGAAGGTGTTTCGGATGGGTATCACTGACATTTGAGAAAAGACTCAGAGAAGAGAAGCATGCTCCAGAAGTAGACATACTGCCTGGTGGGTGCAACATGAGTAAAATGAGATAAGCTGGGGTACAACAGGAAATGAGATCAGGAAATGAAATGGGGGAGGAGAGGAGGTGAATCTACCTATTAAAAGTAGCCTATTAACTTTGGTTCAAAAAATAAGAGATTTTTACTACTTCGAGTAGGCATTTATTCCTCTGGGAAAGATATACTCATTTGAACGCAGAGTTCCAAAAAACAGCAAGGAGACATATAAAAGCCTTCAGTGATCAATGCAAAGAAATAGAGGAAAATAACAGAAGAATAGCAAGAAGAGATAAGAAAGCCTTCCTTGTGATCAATGCAAAGAAATCGAGGAAAATAACAGAATGGGAAAGACTAGAAATCTCTAAGAAAATCAAAGATATCAAGGGAACATTTCATGCAAAGATGGGCTCAATAAAAGATAGAAATGGTATGGACCTAACAGAAGCATAAGATATTAAGAGGGGGCAAGAAAACATAGAGAAAGTATACAAAAAAGATCTTCAGGACCCAGATAACCACGATGGTGTGATCACTCACCTAGAGCCAGACATTCTGGAATGTGAAGACAGGTGGGACTTAGGAAGCATTACTACAAACAAAGCTAGTGGAGGTGATGGAATTCCAGTTGAGCTATTTCAAATCCTAAAAGATATTGCTGTGAAAGTGCTGCAATCAATATGCCAGCAAATTTGGAAAACTCAGCAGTGGCCACAGGACTGGAAAATGTCAGTTTTCATTCCAATTCCAAAGAAGGGCAATGCCAAAGAATGTTCAAACTACCGCACAATTGTACTCATCTAAGTGGATCACAATCAACTGTGGAAAATTCTGAAAGAGATGGGAATACCAAACCACCTGACCTGCCTCTTGAAAAATCTGTATGCAGGTCAGGAAGCAGCAGTTAGAACTGGACATGGAACAACAGTCTGGTTCCAAATAGGAAAAGGAGTACGTTAAGGCTGTATATTGTCACCCTGCTTATTTAACTTATATGCAGACTACATCATGAGAAACGCTGGGCTGGAGGAAGTACAAGCTGGAATCAAGACTGCCAGGAGAAATATCAATAACCTCAGATATGCAGATGACACCACCCTTATGGCAGAAAGTGAAGAGCAACTAAAAAGCCTCTTAATCAAAGTAAAAGTGGAGAGTAAAAAAGTTGGCTTAAAGCTCAACATTCAGAAAACGAAGATCATGGCAATGGCATCCGGTCCCATCATTTCATGAGAAATAGATGGGGAAACAGTGGAAACAGTGTCAGACTTTATTTTTGGGGGGCTCCAAAATCACTGCAGATGGTGACTGCAGTCATGAAATTAAAAGACGCTTACTCCTTGGAAGAAAAGTTATGACCAACCTAGATAGTATATTCAAAAGCAGAGACATTACTTTGCCAACAAAGGTCCGTCTAGTCAAGGCTCTGGTTTTTCCTGTGGTCATGTATGGATGTGAGAGTTGGACTGTGAAAAAGGCTGAGCGCCAAAGAATTGATGCTTTTGAACTGTGGTGTTGGAGAAGACTCTTGAAAGTCCCTTGGTCTGCAAGGAGATCCAACCAGTCCATTCTGAAGGCGATCAGCCCTGGGATTTCTTTGGAAAGAATGATGCTAAAGCTGAACCTCCAGTACTTTGGCCACCTCATGCAAAGAGTTGACTCACTGGAAAAGACTATGATGCTGGGAGGGATTGAGGGCAGGAGGAGAAGGGGACAACAGAGGATGAGATGGCTGGATGGCATCACTGACTCTATGGACGTTGAGTCTGAGTGAACTCCGGGAGTTGGTGCTGGACAGGGAGGCCTGGCGTGCTGTGATTCATGGGGTCGCAAAGAGTCGGACATGACTGAGCAACTGAACTGAACTGAACACACTAGCAAAGTAATGCCCAAAATTCTCCAAGCCAGGCTTCAACAGTATGTGAACCATGAACTTCCAGATGTTCAAGCTGGTTTTAGAAAAGGCAGAGGAATCAGAGATCAAATTGCCAACATATGTTGGATTATAGAAAAAGCAAGAGAATTCCAGAAACACATTTATTTCTCCTTTATTGACTATGTCAAAACCTTTGACTGTAGATCACAACAAACTGTGGAAACTTCTTCAAGAGATGGGAATACCAGACCATCTGACCTGCCTCCTGAGAAATCTGTATGCAGGTCAAGAAGCAACAGTAGACCCGGACATGGAACAACAAACTGGTTCCAAATTGGGAAAGGAGTACATCAAGGCTGTATACTGTCACCCTGCTTATTTAACATATGCAGAGTACATCATGTGAAATGCTGGCCTAGGTGAAGTGCAAGCTGGAATCAAGAATTCCCAGAGAAATATCAATAACCTCAGATACACAGAAAACACCACCCTTATGGCAAAAAGTGAAGAGGAACTAAAGAGCCTCTTGATGAAAGTGGAAGAGGAGAGTGAAAAAGCTGGCTTAAAACTCAACATTCAAAAAACTAAGATCATGGCATCCAGTCCCATCACTTCATGGCAAATAGATGGGGAAACAGTGAGAGACTTTATTTTGGGGGGCTCCAAAAATCACTGCAGATGGTGACAGCAGCCATGAAATGAAAAGATACTTGCTCTTTGGAAGAAAAGCTATGACTAACCTAGTGAGTGAGTGAAGTCGCTCAGTCGTGTCCGACTCTTTGTGACCCCATCGACTGTAGCCCACCAGGCTCCTCTATCCATGGGATTCTCCAGGCAAGAACATTGGAGTAGGTTGCCATTTTCTTTTCCAGGGGATCTTCCCAACCCAGGGATCGAACCTGGGTCTCCCAAGTTGTAGGCAGACACTTTACCATCTAAGCCACCAAGGAAGTCAAACCTAGACAGCATATTAAAAAGCAGAGACATTACTCTGCCAACAAAGGTCTGTCTAGTCAAAGCTATGGTTTTTCCAGTAGTCATGTATGGATGTGAGAGTTGGACTATAAACAAAGCTGAGCACTGAAGAATTGATGCTTCTGAACTGTGATGTTGGAGAAGACTCTTGAGAGACCCGTGGATTGCAAGGAGATCCAACCAGTCAATCTTAAAGGAAATCAGTCCTGAATATTCATTGGAAGGACTGATGCAGAAGCTGAAACTGCAATGCTTTGGCCATCTGATGTGAAGAACTGACTCACTGGAAAAGACCTTGATGCTGGGAAAGATTGAAGGTGGGAGGAGAAGGGGACGACAGAGGATGAGATGACGAATGGATGGCATCACCAACTCAATAGATATGAGTTTGAGAAAGCTCCAGGAGTTGGTGATGGACAGGGAAGCCTGGCATAATGCAGTCCCATAGGGTCACAAAGAGTCAGACACGACTGAGCAACTGAACTTACTCTTTTGCATATTTCCAATAAAGCTGTACATTTCACTACTTATAAAAACTTGGAATATATTCTTGTTGACCTTATTGATGTATAAACTGTACAATTCAATGAATTTTGATGAATGATGACACCCGTGACCTCACTACTATACTCAAGTTCCAGAACATTTCCATCGTCCTGTAAGCACCCATCCTCTTTTTTTTGGCCACATTGTACAGCATGTGGGATCTTAATTCTCCAACCAGGAATCAATGCCTCCAACCCATGCCCCCTGCATTGGAAACTTGGGAGTCTTAACCACTGGAACACCAGGGAAGTCTATGTCCCATTCCTTTACAGTCCACGCCTTCCTCCACTGCTAGTCCCCCAAGCAACCATCAGCCTGCTTTTTGTCACCATAGAATTGGTTTGCATTTTCTAGGATTTTTAAATAAACAGAATCATAGAGTATATACTCTTTTATGTCTGGCTTCTTTCAATCAGGAGGATGCTTTTGAAGTTCATTCATACTAATGTTATAGTAATATAAGTACTTTTTTATTGATGTACATTCCATTGTATAAACATACCATATTTAGTTTATCGTCTTACCTATTGATGGAAATTTAGGTTTTGTGGGCTTAAAGCTTTAATATATGTATACTGCTTGTATTAACTGTGTTTTAACAAGTACTATAAAGATTCCACAATCCAGAAATTTTAAGTACTTAAAGCCTGTGGACACAGGAAATCTTAAAAGTTTAATCCAAATTGAAAAGTGAAGTCACTCAGTCGTCCCCGACTCTTAGCGACCCCATGGACTGCAGCCTACCAGGCTCCTCCGTCCATGGGATTTTCCAGGCAAGAATTTTTGCTCCAGAGAATTATAAAGTACAAAGTACAAAATGAAGTCGCTCAGTCATGTCCAACTCTTTGCAATCCCATGGACTCCAGCCTACTAGACTCCTCCGTCCATGGAATTTTCCAAGCAAAACGACTGGAGTGGGTTGCCATTTCCTTCTCAAAGGGTAATAAAAAGACATTAAAGCAAGAATATATATTAGTGGGATAAAATTCTATGGAAAGAGGAGAACAGAAAAGAATGATGAGAAACTTCCCAATGACAAGAAGTTTATCACATGTTGCACTAAGGTTATTACAATTTATTATTCACATTTAAAGAAGTGAGGTGACTTTTATCTTTTTAAGTCAATATTTACAAATACCAGAAATTGAATACTTCAAAATCCTTTAAATTTATGAAATTTTAGATATCAATTTTAAAATATGAATGTGAGAAGTAAAAAAGCTTCGTTTTTAAAGTTCCCCAGGTGGGGACTTCCTTGGTGGCCCACTGGCTAAGCCAGTGCACTCCCAATGCAGGGGGCCTGGGTTCAATTCCTAATCAGGGAACTAGATCCCACATACAACTAAAGGTACAGCATGCCGAAAACTACAACTAAGATCTGGTGTGACCAAACAAACTAATTAAGTAAATAATAAATATTTTTTTAAAAAGTTTCCTAGGTGATTCTAAAGTGTACCCAAAGTTTCTCTGAAAACAGCATTCTCTCTCAGTAGACAAGGAATATAAAAAATGAAAGCTTTACTGTTGAACTGAGAGTATTAGTCATCTTACAAGTAACTATCTGCAAGGTTTATAAAAATATCACATCAGCAGTCCCCAAAGAACTTAAGCACAAATATATTAACTGATAACCGTGGCCAGTACCTATGATGCCTTCCAATGAAGAAGTACTATTATTTGCAAGGTACTAAGCCAACTGTTTTAAGTAAATGGTATTATCTCCACTGTAGATAGTTCCAGGCCTAGAATACTAACCCACAAGTGTGGTGACAAAAATAGAAAAAAAACAGGGGAATATTTATTAACAACAATTGCCCCTGGGCTCATCTACCTTTTTTCACAGTAGTATTTCTTTTAGCTTACTGTCCCAAATCCAAGTCTGCTAAAAACTTAATTTTGTTTTCTACTTCTCTATTTCTCTTCTGTTCTCTTTTTGTGCCTTAGCTATTATTTCTCTCACTCTTGTCTCTTGTTACGATTTATAGTATAGTAATAAAAAATGGGGTTAGGATTTGGGCTCAAAGCCAAATTCCACAATTAATTAAACACGTGACTTAGTAATTTAAAATGCAGGACTGGTGCCCCGTGTAGTGGACTGAATATAGCGCAAATGTTTATAGCACTAATATATATAGCTGGTGTATAATGCTTATGAAGCACTTGTACATTCTTTAGCCTTGGAAGGTGTGTGCATGCACGCCAAGCCACTTCAGTCATGTCTGATTCTTTGAGACCCTATGGACTGCAGCCCTCCAGGTCCCTCTGTCCACAGAATTCTCCAGGGAAGAATGCTAGTGTGTGTGTTGCCATTTCTTCCTCGAGGGGATCTTCCTGACCCAGAGACTGAACGGACATCTCTTGTGCCTCCTGCATTGGCAGGTGGATCCTTTACCACTAGCACCACCTTCTCTTGGCACAAAAGCTTACTATTTCTTTTGGTGTTGGTGTGGGTATTGCTAATGGTAGCAACTCCCCCTGCAAAATGATTTAGAACTAGTTTAGGGAGTGAACGTCGCTCAGTCATGTCCCACTCTTTGCGACCCCCATGGACTATATAGTCCATGGAATTCTCCAGGCCAGAATACTAGAGTGTATAGCCATTCCCTTCTCCAGGGGATCTTCCCAACCCAGGGATCGAAGCCAGGACTCCCGCATGGCAGGCAGATTCTTTACCAACTGAGCCACCAGGGAAGCCCAGAACTACTTTGACTCTCTCTTAGGTCTTGCCAGCAATTACTCTTCTCTTTATTCCAAGATCTTTTTTAGTCCAGTTGTAAGCCAATTGGGTAGGGAGTCTCAGGAGAAAGAGAACTAGGCAGGACTTTATTGACATAAGACAAGCAATTTTTTGGCCTAAGCCATTTTGGAATCTAAGCCTGGTCACAATGCTTGCCCTTCAACAGGTCTCAGTAATAATAATCCTAAAGGAACAAAAGAATAAACTGTTATCAGGCCAGAGAGATAACAATAGCAAAGACAGTAAATCAGTTGTAAAGCGAAAGTCTTAGTCACTCAGTCCGACTCTTTGTGACCCCCATAGACTAGCCTGCCAGGCTCCTCTGTCCATGGGGATTCTTCAGACAAGAACACTGGAATGGGTTGCCATTTCCTTCTCCAGGGGATCTTCCTGACGCAGGGATCAAACCCAGGTCTCTGGCACTGCTGAGCCACCCAAGGGAAGTCAGTTGTAGAGACTCCTAGTTCTCTTTTAATGTTAAAGACTAGCCTGAGGCATTTTCTTTAACTGTTTTGCATAATTTAACCCCTTCTCAAGGTCTCAACCACTAGATCAACTGGACCAAAGGAATGATGATGTTGACCTTTTCTAACCCTCACAACTTCAAAGTTTGGACTCTATCAACCTCCGCCCCTATTCTATGCTGAATCCACTTGTTCAAATCACTTCATGAATATTCATGTATCCTCATCTTAAAACTTCCCCAATTTTGTTGTTCAGGGAGACACTGCTTTGAGAAAGATTCCCGTGTTCTCCACACCTGCTGCAAGTAATAAATCCCTCCTCCTGATCTTTGGCTTGGATGTGTCTTTTGGCTTGACACCCCTCAAGAGACAAACCCAGTTTTCAGGTTACACAGGATTTAAGCTTCTCAACAGCAGCATAATTGACTTTTGGGACTAGATAATTTTTTTGGTTTGGTAACTAACCTACAAAATGTACATTTAGCAGGATTCTTGTCCTCTGTTCACTGAATACCAGTAGTACTGCCCCAGTCGTGACAATCAAAATGTCTACAAAGGCCAAATGGACTAAGGGATAAATCTGTCAAAAACCACTTATTTAGTCGTGACTGGCTACAGATCTACCTGGTATTGGCTCTACTCCTGTTAGATAATCCCAATCTCCATTCATGTATTAAGAACTGTCCTAAACCTAAAAAGAGAATATGTCTTCTATGAGCCTGCTGGTTCTTCATTACATTGCTTTTTTTTTTTTTAACTTACTCATTTATTTATTTTTTGGTTGTGGTGAGTCTTCATTGCGGCATGTGGGCTTTCTGTAGTTGCAGCACGTGGGGGCTATTCTCTAGTTGCACTGCGCGGGTTTCCCACTGCAGCGGCTTCTCTTGTTGCAGAGCACAGGCTCTAGGCACATGGCTTCAGCAGGTGTAGCAAGTGGGCTCAGTAGTTTTCCGGGAGGGAAAGGGGCAGGGAACCACCTTTGAAAGAATGACATAGCCTAGAGAATACAACATAAACTGATTAGAATCAAATGAGTTCAAGATGGCAGACAAGTCAACTCTGATGACTAGACCATGATCCTCAATCAGCAAGCTAAATGACACACCCAGAGGCACCATGACAGTTCTAAGGTCAGCTGTCAAAAAACCAAAAAGTGGGCAGCGGCCCAATTCCTGGAAATCTTCATCCCGTCCCAAAAATAGCTGGAACAATCCTCCCACTCATTAGCTTATGAAATTACCCAGGCCATAAAAGCTAACCACACATTTCAAGGCCACTGTACTCACCCTCTGCAACGACCCACACACTGTAGAGTGTGTTTCTCTCTAAATAAACCCACTTCTTACCTATCACTATGTCTCTCACTGAATTTTTTCTGTGATGAGACATCAAGAACCTTAGCTTCATTACATCCTGAAACCAAGTCTGTGATCTCAGTTGGAAGACTATGGGTTTGCCTGGGTTCAAGTCCCAAGCAGGGTTTTTGAGTTTGAGTCCATATGCTGCCCTCAAGCATGTAGATCCCAGACTGGTTGGAACCAGAAGATTGATGTCGCTGACTCCCACTTACCTCACCAATAAACAGTCAGAAGAATGTCCACATGCTGAACATTAGTATAAAAACTCCTCACTGCCTCCTCTAGGTTGGGACACAGTTTGAAGGGCATTTGCCTACTGTGGCCCCCTTTGCCTGGCCAAACAACACAGCTATTCATGGCTGCATGTATGTGTGCTCCGTCGTGTCTAACTTTCTGTGATCCACTGGACTACAGCCTGCCAGGCTCCTGCGTACATGGGATTTTTCAGGCAAGAATACTGGAGAGGGTTGCCATGCCCTCCTCCAGGGGATCTTCTCAACCCAGGGATTGAAACTGTATCTCCTTTGGCTCCTGCATTGGCAAGTGGATTCTTTACCACCAGGGCAACCTGGGAACCCCATAGCTATTCATACTTCACCCAAAACTCCATGCCAAAATGCAATTTGGTACCAGTGTGGAGGGGCTGAATTTTGGTTACACTAGCTCACCATCAACCCAGCAAAAGGAAGTCATACACCCGAAGCCTTCATCTCAAATTTAGCTTATAAAAACTTCTCAGGCTTCCCTGGTGGTCTAATGGTTAAGAATCCACCTGCCAATGAGGGGACATGGGTTCGACCCCAGGTCTGGGAAGCAACATGGCATGGAGCAACTAAGCCTGTGAACTGCAACTACTGAGCCAGAGCTCTAGAGCCCTCAAGCCACAACTACTGAGCCCACACACCACAACTACTGAAGCACACACAACTAGAGCCTGTGCTCCACTACAAGAGAGGCCACACAATAAGAAGCCCGCATAACACAACAAAGAGTAGCCACCGCTCACCACAATTAGAGAAAGTATGAGCAGCAAGAGATACCCAGTGCAGCAAAAATTTTAATAAACAGAAATAAACAAATTTAGGAAAACTTCTACACCAAAATAATGGAGGAATTAGGGGATTTTGAGCACGAGCCACAGGTCCTCTTTGCTTTGCCCTGCAATAAACCCTTCTCTGCTCCAAACTCCACCATTTTGGTTTGTTTGGCTTCACTGTCCATCAGACATACAAACTTTGTTCAGTAACAAAATGATGGCCTAAAACTTTCCACACTTAAAAAAACTATAAACCTACAGTTCCAAGAAACTCAATGAACCCTAAACTAAAGAAACATAAAGGAAATGACACCAAATAACATCAGAATCAAATTGCTCAAAACAAGTAATTTTTTAAAAAATCTTAATCATTTCTCGGCCTTTTGGCTAAGATCAAGTATATTTAGTCTTAAATCAGCCAGAAAAAGACATATTAAATAAAGAACATATAAAGGATAACATCAGATTTCTCACAGGAGACAATACAAAAGCGAACACTGTGGAATGACATATTTAAAGTCCTAAAAGAAAAAACTGTCAAATAATTTCAGAGAGAGCAAAAATACTTTTCAAAAATAAAGGCAAAGCTTCCAGTTCAGAATAAGATAAAGAAGATATGCTTCATATTCCTCCCATTAAATACAGCTAAACATACTGAAATTATAGAGATTAAACTTAACAAAACTGAAAGGTGAAGAGAAACTAGACCACAAAATTATCTTGAGACTCAAGAAATGACATGACATAGGGTTCCTGAGTTTTCTTTTTGCCTCATATATTCTACATTGGGTGTCTGAGAAGCCAGCCATCTGAAAATGTCAGTGGGTACTAACAGAAGCTTCCTCTTCTGAGCCAAAGGATAAAGAAAGGGGCAGCCTTGCAAGACAAAACTTGCAGACAGTAACCACCCTACTTCAACCAAACTCCACAGAAAATAAGCGTGCCACCACCGCCACCCATATCAGTCAAGGCCTAACAGGAAGCTTAGACTTCCCCTCACCAGGCTGCAACACACACATCTCATTCTCGCAGCCAAGCCGCTGTCACTGAAGGTCCGGTAGGGAACCGGACAGCCACCCCAGTCCACTAGAATGAGGCACCTCTCCCATTCCCCAGCCCCAGTTAGTCAACAGAAGCCTAGTGGGCAACCTAGACTTCCACCCTACCTGGCAGGAATGAGGCAGCATCTCCTGTCCTTAGCCAGTATGGTGTCAGAGAAAACCTGCTAAAAAGAGATTTGGGTAAGAGCCACAGTCTCAAGAAAATGACCAAAATATCCAGGATTTAAAAAAAAAAAAAAAATCATCATACCAATACCAGGAAAATTCCCACTTAAATGAGAAAAGAAAACCAGAAGAAATTCCCTGGTGTCCAATGCTTAGGACTCCACATTTTCACTGCCAAGGGCTTGGGTCTAATTCCTGCTCAGGGAACTAAGATCCCAACAAGCCCCATGGTGTGGCCAGGAAAAAAAAAAAGAAAACTAAAAGACAGAAACACCAATCTTTGGAATATCTGAAAAGGAATTTAAAGCAGTCATCACAAAAATGCTTAATGAGCAATTATGAACATGTCTTAAGTAAGTGGAAAAGTACAACTCAGCAAAGAAACAGAAGATTTAAAGAACCAAGGAGAAATTCTAGAACTGAAAAATATAACTACCAAAATTAAAAACTCACTAGATGGGCTCAAAAGCAGAATGGACCCAATAGATGGGGGAAAAGTCAGAAAACCTGAATAAAGAACAAAAAGTTATCCAATCTGAACAGGAATGAAAACAGAGCATCAAAAAATGAAAAATGCCTCCAGAACCTGTGGGAATATAACAAAAGATCTAATAATCACATCATGGAAGTCTCAGAAGGGAAAGAGAAAGAATGTGAGCCTGGAAAGGATTCGAAGAAATAATGACTGAAAATATTCCAGTTTTGGCAAAACAACCTCAAAGGTTGCTTTATGAGAAAATTATAAAGAACTCTACTCACATAGATTTGTCAACATAGATCAAATTTCCCAAAAAGTTACTACAACACCTCCTCTAGTATGAAATAATCTGAACAGTTCTGTAACTATCAAAAAATTGAATTCATAATTTTAAAACTTTCCCGCAAATCTCCAGACCAGACGGTTTCACTGGAAAAGCTATATCAGATATTTAGAGAAGAATTAAAACCAAATTTAAACAATCTCTCTCAGAAAATGGAAGAGGAGGAAACATTTCCCCAGACCAGAAAATAGGTACTAATTCAATGCATCACTGTTTATAATACAGAAAACTGAAAACAATCTATAACTTCTTTAACAGAATAGTGGGGAAATAAGTTGTTGCCCACTTACTAAATGGAACACTATAAAACAGCAAAAAATACTATAGCTTTATGCTTGGTCTTCATAATCCTGTGAAGACAACAAGGCCAATTAACCAAAGAAAGGCATGGAAGAAAATGGAGTATGAAAACAACAGATACAGAATCCAAAGAAATGCAAAACTATTAAATACATTTTTCTATGGGATACAATTTTAGTCAAATTATAAAGAAAAGCAAGCAATTGACAAACATAAAATTCAAGATACTGATGGGGGAGCTGGGAAGACTGGGATCACACAGAGTGTCTTAAGATAAATGTGGAGTTCTCGTTCTTTTTGACATCTAGGCATCTTTTACTGGTTATTGACATGCCAGGTAACATTAACAAACAAAACAAAACATCAAAGGTCAAGGTTTTCACCTAAAAGACTCTATTATCTCTTAGTTCTCCTCGTCCTATAGAAGATCCTCTGTAGATCCACAGTAACAGACAAATACAATTTTACTGGTAACATATCTTAGAATAAAGGATCACTCTCAATCAAGAGGCAAGACAGCTTATGAGAAATCTCTCCCAAATACAGAAATATTAGTCAGCAATCACTGTATCAACAAGCTGGAATCTAGATTATGGGGAGAAATAGCAATAACCTCAGTTATGCAGATGACACCACCCTTATGGCAGAAAGCTAAGAGGAACTAAAGAGTTTTTTGATGAAAGTGAAAGAGGGGAGTGAAAAAGCTGGCTTAAAACTCAACATTCAGAAAACTAAGATAATGGCATCTGGTCCCATCACTTCATGGCAAATAGACGGGGTAACAATGGAAACGGAGAGACTTTATTTTCTTGGGCTAAAAAACCACTGCAGATGGTAACTGCAGCCACAAAATTAAGATGCTTGCTCCTTGGAATAAAAGCTATGGCAAATCTAGAAAGCATATTAAAAAACAGAGATATTACTTTGCCAACAAAGGTCTATGTAATCAAAGCTATGGTTTTTCCAGTAGTCACGTTTGGATGTGAGAGTTGGACTATAAAGAAGGCTAAGCGCCAAAGAATTGGTGCTTTTGAACTGTGGTGTTGGAGAAGACTCTTGAGTCCCTTGGACTGCAAAGAGATCAAACCAGTCAATCCTAAAGGAAATCAATCCTAAATATTCATTAGGACTGATGCTGAAACTGAAGCTCCAGTACTTTGGCCACCTAAAGGGAAGAGCTGACTCATTAGAAAAGATCCTGATACTGTGAAAGATAGAAGGCAGGAGGAGTAGGGGACAGCAGAAGATGGAGATGGTTGGATGGCATCACCAATTCAATGGAAATGAGATGGGAGATGGCGATGGGCAGAGAAGCCTGGAATGCCACAGTCCATGGGTTCGCAAAGAGAACCACAAGACTGAGCAGCTGAACAACAAAGCTTCACCTATTGTTGGGCTTCCCTGGTGGCCCAGACAGTAAAGCGTCTGCGTAACCGCAGACGCCTTTTTGCAGAAAATGGCAACCCACTCCAGTACTCTTGCCTGGAAAATCCCTTGGACGGAGGAGCCTGGTAAGCTACAGCCCTTGGGATCACAAAGAATAGGACATAACTGGGCAATTTCACTTTTAAGCCTGAGATTATGCCATTTTACAAGGGAGGAGGAAACAAGTTCTAAAAGAATTTAACCTTGTTTGAAAGAAGCCCACAGGCCATATACCAGACTCCAAGCACTGTGAGGAGAGTTTCATTACTACTACTTTATGACCTTTATGAAGAGAAGGGGACGACCGAGGATGAGATGGCTGGATGGCATCACTGACTCGATGGACGCGAGTCTGGGTGAACTTCGAGAGTTGGTGATGGACAGGGAGGCCTGGCGTGCTGCGATTCATGGGGTCGCAGAGTCGGACACGACTGAGCGACTGAACTGAACTGCCAAGACCAGTGCTCAGATCTGATGAGAAAGAGAACCAGGCTGAGTTCTATTTCTTAAGAGTGGATTGAGTAGTACTCTTTACACCTTTGAGATATGTTTTACAAAAATCTCTTACATGTCATATTTTTAAAGTGGGGAAAAAATAAACTACACGCAAATCTTGATAATAAAGAAAAGTATGAGAGCCTTGGACCCACTCCCACAATCTGCTGAATTCAAACTCACTCCAAGATGAGCCGTCAAAAATGGAACCAGTGCAAAATATAGTCAAGGATACGTCTAGAAAAAGAAAGAAAAGCAAACAGCTGCCTACACACAGGCTGCAGCGAAGTGTGACCAGGAGGCAAAGGAAATCAATCAGGAAATATTTCAGACTTAAGCATTCAAATTTAGCGAAGCTGATGAAGTACACAAAGAGATGCAGGTACAAAAGGAACAAAGCTAATGGGGAAGAAAATTCAAAGTTTGAAAATATTTCCTCAGGGAACAGGAAATGAGTAGGAGAAAAGTTGAGTAGCAAAGCCTTAAGTAAATTGCACTGCTCTAAGATATAAAATATAGTAATATATAAAATAAAGTAACAAGAGCTTTTTCTCAACCACGTCTACACACCTGATCCCTACAGGCTAGCGCAGACCTTGGGTCCTACAGGCTAGCGTACCCTTGGGTCCTAGGATTTGGACCAGTCAAAGACTCCCCTAAATCTCTGCCCTAAAAACGGTATTCTCCCCAAACACGATCCTTTCTGGCCCCTTTGACTCCGTCTCCCCACGTGGGCTGGCGACTCCTCCATTGGAACCAAGGATACTCTTCGATACCTCTGCAACGACTACCCCCTTTCCCAAATCACAGACCCACAGCCTCTAACCCCAGGGGTTCCAGGTCCCAGTGGGTTCTAAGTGTGCAGGTTTCAACAGGCCGCCCGCTCCACCCTTCGCTTAAGGCTCCGAGTCTCCATGTTGCCGCTCTTCACATCTCACACCTCGGCCGTCCTTGTTCCCTGAACACCCTGAGGAGAACGAAACGCTGGGGACTGTGAAGTCTAGGTAAGTCAAGGGAGGCTTGTTTACCATCGCCATGGAAATCCCTGGGGCGGGCTACGGAGGGGCGTGGTCAGAAGCGCTGTGATGCTTGCTGCTGCTGCTAAGTCGCTTCGGTCGTGTCCGACTCTGTGCGACCCCATAGACGGCAGCCCGCTAGGCTCCTCCGTCCCTGGGATTCTCCAGGCAAGAACACTGGAGTGGGTTGCCATTTCCTTCTCCAATGCAATGCAGGAAAGTGAAAAGTGAACGTGAAGTCGCTCAGTCGTGTCCGACTTGTAGCGACCCCATGGACTGCAGCCTACCAGGCTCCTCCGCCCATGGGATTTTCCAGGCAAGAGTACTGGAGTGGGGCGCCATTGCCTTCTCCGCAGAAGCGCTGCGAGCGGGAGTCAAACAACGCCCGCCGCCCTTCTCGGTGTGCCCTGCCCCCTATCGGTCATGTGCTCGAGCATCCGGGAACAACAGCCCGCGAGCCCGCGCCCCCGCCCCGCTTCCGGATTCTCATCAAACCCCACCTTCTTCTCCCGGAAGACGGCGCAATCCTACTTCTAAAAGCGAGCCGGAAGGATAACGCGGGGGCGGGGTCGCCGAGACCGGCGTCCGGGGGCGGGGCCACCAGGGCGCCATTGTGACGCACAAGGAGCGTACCCGGGGCTTGGCCCTGCAGGCTCAGGGCAGGGCCCGGGCATGCTTAGCGACCCGCTGCAAGGAGGGGAGCTGCGGGACGTGGGCGAGCCCTTGGGAAAGAAGAGGCTTTTTGTGGCAAGTTTGAGGCTTTAGTGGTACTGACTGGGAGGTTCTCCCAGTGAGCTCAAAGAATGTCGAGATTGAAAACTAGCGTGGTAGGAGATGAGAGTTATTTCCTGGTGAGAAAGAAAGGGAACCAGGAACATCGGAGACCGATGAAGGCGGGTCGAGCGACCACAGCCGCAAGGTGTGCTCTCTAGGGTCTCTATTTTGCACGGTCACGTGACATCGGCTAGCTCTCTTAACTGGTTCCTTCAGAGGGCAGGGCTTTTTCCTAAAAGTCCTGGGGCAGAGGAAGTCACCGCGGAGCCCTTCACTTCTGGAAGAAACACGATTTAGGCCAGCGTCGTTTGGTTTCCTGCTACATCCAGGCCAACTGTTTCTGCTCTAAACAAGACACATTGAACTTTCCAGCCCTTGGTAACGAGTTATTTGTTACGAACCTGTACAAAGTCAGAATTAGTTGTGTCAGGGACCAAGAGTTGTCATATTCTGTTACAAAAGCAGCTGAGCGATCTCCTTTTGTTTTTCATTTTAATTATGGTCAGATTTAGCGTTAAAAAGTAAAGGAGCCCCGACAACCATCGTTGGTAGCTGGCCTGAATGCCCGGATGAACATAAGCGACATCATGGAATTTTGATGTCAAATGAGGTATCTAACGAGACGGAAGGTGAAGAAATTTAAGACTAACTGTGCATGAACAACAGTAAACCGACACTGCAAACACAAAAAGACCAAACATCCCTTCTCTAGCTAACATGAGTGACTATTGCTTTTCCAGTGACAACTCTAGTCCTGCTCCATTCCTCCTGCTTTTCAGATAACAAATCACCGTGTCCTTGGGCCCTCCCCCAAATCACCTACATACGCCCAAACACTACAATAAGCCCTTTTGATTTTTTTTAAGATTTTTTTTTTTTATGTGGACCATTTAAAAAATCTCTACTGTTAGTTGTATGCTTTCGTTTTTTGGCTAAGAAGCATGTAGGATTCTTAGCTCCCCAAGGGAGGATCCAACTGGCACCCCGTGCTTTGGAAGGTGAAGTCCTAACCACTGGCCTTTCAGTAAGCCCCAGTAAGCCCCTTTTAACATTCACTTCCTAAGATACCCAAGGGTTCCCCATAGTGTCAGATCTCCCTGGCTACAACAGTTAGCCCTACATTGTTTGACCATAACTGTGTTTTGGTAGTTGTGGGCTTCACATTTATGAATTATACATAACCATACATTTATGGATATAGATACTTACATTTATGAATTATATATGGGCTTCTCTGGTTGCTCAGAGGGTAAAGCATCTGCCTGCAATGCCGGCGGAGCCCTGGGGTCGATCCCTGGGTGGGGAAGATTCCCTGGAGAAGGAAACGGCACCCCACTCCAGTATTCTTGCCTGGAAAACCCCATGGACCGAGAGGCTTGGTAGCCTACAGTCCATGGGGTTCTCAAAGAGTCAGGCACGTATGGTTATACCATACACTTACGGATATAGATAATTACATTTATGAATTATATATAACCATACAAAACCTTAGAGCCTTTATTCTGAAGAGAAATGAAAAAAAAAAAACATTGTGAATAATAAAATGAGGCAAGATCTTGGTATGTACTGATGGTGAAGCTGAAACTCCAATACTCTGGCCACCTGATGGGAAGAACTGACTCATTTGAAAAGACCCTGATGCTGGGAAAGATTGAGGCCAGGAGGAGAAGGGGACGACAGAGGATGAGATGGTTGGATGGCATCACCGACTCAATGGACATGGGATTGCGTGGACTCCGGGAGTTGGTGATGTACAAGGAGCCCTGGAGTGCTGCGGTTCATGGGGTCACAAAGAGTCCGACAGAACTAAGCGACTGAACTGAACTTGGTATATAAAAAACTTGTATGCTAAATGCAATATGGGATTGTAGTTTCTATTCTGAAACAGTGGAAGGACATAAATGGTAAAATCAGATTAAAGTCTAGTTTAATTGAGAGTATCATATCAGTGTGAATTTCTTAGTTTTGACAAATATGCCATGGTTATATAGACATTAAATACAGGCGACAATGCAGAGTATACAGGAACACCATATACTATCTTTGCAACTTTTTTTTTTAGTATTTATTTGGCTATGTTTGGTCTTAGTTCCAGCAAGAGGGTTCTATGATTGTGGTACATAAGCTCAGCCATTCTGTGGTATGTGGGAATCTTAGTTCTCCATGTGCTCAGTTCCTCAGTCATGTCTGGTTTTTTGTAACCCCGGGGACTGTAGCCTGCCAGGCTCTTCTGTCCATAGGGTTATCCCAGCAGGAATACTGCAGTAGGTTACCATTTCCTCTTCCAGGAAATCTTCCTGAGCCAGGAATTGAACCCATGTCTCCTATGTCTGGCATTGACAGGCAGATTCTTTACCATGGAGCCACCTGGGAAGTCCTTAGTTACCCAGTTCAGTTCAGTTCAGTTCAGTTGCTCAGTTGTGTCTGACTCTTTTCTACCCCATGGACTGCAGCATGCCAGGCCTCCCTGTTCATCACCAACTACCAGTGTTTACTCAAACTCATGTCCATTGTCAGTGAGTCAGTGATGCCATCCAGCCATCTCATCCTCTGTCATTCCCTTCTCCTCCTGCCCTCAATCTTTCCCAGCATCAGGGTCTTTTCAAATGAGTCAGCTCTTCACATCAGGTGGCCAAACTATTGCAGTTTCAGGTTCAATATCAGTCCTTCCAAAGAATATTCAGGACTGATTTCCTTTCAGATGGACTGGTTGGATCTCCTTCCTGTCCAAGGGACTCTCAAGAGTCTTCTCCAGCACCACAGTTCAAAACCATCAATTCTTCGGCACTCAGCTTTCTTTATAGTCCAACTGTCACATCCATACATGACTACTGGAAAGATCATAGCCTTGACTACACGGACCTTTGTTGAAAAAGTAATGTCTCTGCTTTTCAATATGCTGTCTAGGTTGGTCATAACATCTCTTCCAAGGAGTAAGTATCTTTTAATTTCATGGCTGCAGTCACCATCTGCAGTGATTTTGGAGCCCAGAAAAATAAAGTCAGCCACTGTTTCCACTGTTTCCCCATCTGTTTGTCATGAAGTGATGGGACCAGATGCCATGATCTTAGTTTTCTGAATGTTGAACTTTAAGCCAACTTTTTCACTCTCCTCTTTCACTTTTATCAAGAGGCTCTTTAGTTCTTCTTCACTTTCTGCCATAAGGGTGGTGTCATCTGCACATCTGAGGTTACTGATATTTCTCCCGGCAATCTTGATTCCATCTTTTGCTTCATCCAGCCCAGCATTTCTCATGATGTACTCTGAATATAAGTTAAATAAGCAAGGTGACAATAAATAAGCAAGGTGACTCCTTTTCCTGTTTGGAACCAGTCTGTTAGTTACCCAACCAGGGATCAAACCCACATCCCATGTATTGGTAGGCAGATTCTTAACCACTGGACCACCAGGGAAGTCCTGCAACTTTTATAAATACTTAACATTTTTATTTTGGAACAATTTTATTTTTAAAAAACTTATGCCCAATTTATCCTCTAGAGAGAAGGCTTATTTTTGCTTTTGACTGGGATGATGGTTATTGCATCCAGAATGATCCCAGTGTGAGCAACAGAAATGAGAAAAGCTCTAGTCAACAGCTGCTCTTCTGACTCAATTTGAGCTTCTGGATTTTCTCTACTTGACATTTCAGGGTTTCTTCCTGAGTCCTTATACACCTGCCCCAACCCCTGTGGGATTATAACCACCACAGTCACTTAAAGTGACCACACCTGATCTAGGTCTGGTCCATTATTTTGTCGTCATATAGACAAAAGTAAGATTCCTGACTGATTTCAGAGTAGAAATAAGTTGTAAGAGGGTAAGAATCACAAAAGTACAAGAGGAGAAGTTGTGTCAAGGAAGAATTTTCAGGTCAAAGGCAAAGAAATGAAAATGCTTCTTTGGACTCTGCAAACACATGAATGCATCTCCTGAGCCTTCCCTGGTGTGGTGTTGACACACAGACCCCAGCCATGACCCAAGCCCAGGAGTTAATTTACACTGTAATGGAAGGCATCAGGCTATGAAACACCAACAAAAGAGAGAAAATAGGATACCCAAGCCTATACCAGACAGTCACTGAGGGACTAGCTATAATAGCCCAGTTTGTTGCAGTAGCAGTGGATAGAAATTTTCATTCAGATCATCCTCCTGTAGTAACAAAAGATGCAGGTAAATATCAAAGGCAGAAGAGAAGATGATAAGGGTTTGTTTGACTTACAATTAGGACTCCAGGAGAAGGACCTTGTCTTCCAGAATCTGATGGTTTTCATTATGTGGTGGGAGTAGTTATAGCAGTGCTGTCCAATACAAATATGTGAGCTACAAATGTGATTTAATTTTTTTCTAGTAGCCACATTTACAAGTAAAAACATGAGTAATGTTCATTTTAATAGCTTTATTTGGATCAACATACCCAAAATATCTTCCTCTATGTAGTCAATATGTAACATTATCAATGAGACATTTTATGTTCTTTTTTTATTCTTTGAAGGTTGATGTGTATTTTCCACTTATAGCACATCTCCATATTTTTTTTTACATCAAGAATTTAAATTTGGGGGGGAATAGTTAATGTATATTTAGATTTTGTAAAATTTACAGATGAAAAAGCAGATTCACACATATCCATGTTGTTCCAAACATATTTAAAGGTTTTCCCATAACTGAATTATGAGTTTTTAAATTACATTCAGGCAAGGATATGGAGAAATTGGAACTCTTGTGTGTTGCTGATAATAATGTATTCAGTTCAGTTCAGTTCAGTTCATTTCAGTCGCTCAGTCATGTCTGACTCTTTGCGACCCCATGAATCGCAGCACGCCAGGCCTCCCTGTCCATCACCAACTCCCGGAGTTCACTCAGACTCACGTCCATCGAGTCGGTGATGCCATCCAGCCATCTCATCCTCTGTCGTCCCCTTCTCCTCCTGCTCCCAATCCCTCCCAGCATCAAAGTCTTTTCCAGTGAGTCAACTCTTCGCATGAGGTGGCCAAAGTACTGAAGTTTCAGCTTTAGCATCATTCCTTCCAAAGAAATCCCAGGGCTGATCTCCTTCAGAATGGATTGGTTGGATCTCCTTGAAGTCCAAGGGACTCTCAAGAGTCTTCTCCAACACCACAGTTCAAAAGCATCAATTCTTAAGCTGGTACAAATGTAATTATGGGTTTTACATTATTGAAATTTGCCATTTGATATTGGAATACATTCTTAAATAAATGTGATTATGCTATACATCATTTTAATATGCTTTTCTCACTTTATGTTCTTTGGCTAATGACATTGTGTGCTGTCACTTCACCCATGTCTGACCCTTTGTGGCACCATGGATTATAGCCCGCAAGGCTCCTCTGTCCATGGGATTCTCCAGGCAAGAATACTGGAGTGTGGTTTTCCATACCCTCCTCCAGGGGAGCTTCCCAACCCAGTTATTGAACCTCAATCTCCAGCATTGCGAGCAGATTCTTTACTATCTGAGCCACCAGGGAAGCTCAATGACTTATTGCTTTATGCTTATTTTATATTTATTTTAAACTATGGAAATTATGTTAGACAAAAAGCAAATTTGAGTGATCTTTTTACTCAAGTTTAAAATAGGTCGTAAAGCGGTGGAGACAACTCGCAACATCAATGACACATTTGGCCCAGCAACTGCTAACAAATGTTCAGTGCAGTGGTAGTTCAAGAAGTTATGCAAGAGACAAGAGACTTGAAGATGAGGAGCCCAGTGGCTAGCCTTTGGAAGTTGACAACAACTAGTTGAGAGCAATCATTGAAGCTGATCCTCCTACAACTACACAAGAAGTTGCCGAAGAACTCAATGTTGACCATTCTGTGGTCATTCATTATTTGAAGCAAATTTGAAAGGCGAAAAAGCTCTATAAGTACGTGCCTCATGAGCTGACCAAAAATTTTTTTTAAATGTTATTTTGAAGTGTCTTTTATGCAACAACAATGAACCATTTCTCCATCAGACTGTGGTGTGTGATGAAAAATGGACTTTATCCATTACCAGCAATGACCAGCTCAGCGGTTGGACTGAGAAGAAGCTCCTAAGCACTTCCTAAAGCCAAACTTGCACCAAAAAAGATCATGATCACTGTTTGGTGGTCTGCTGCCCATCTGATCCAATACAGCTTCCTGAATCCCAATAAAACCATTACATCTGAAAACTATGCTCAGCAAATCAATGAGATGCACCCGAAACTGCAATGCCTGCCCAGCACTGATCAACAGAAAGGGCCCAATTCATCTCCACAACAATGCCCGACCACCTGTTGCACAACCAACAGTTCAAAAGTTGGACAAATTGGACTAAAAGATTTGCCTCATCCACTATATTCACCTGACCGCTCACCAACCGACCACCACTTCTTCAAGCGTCTCAACAACTTTTTTCGGGGAAAATGTTTCCACAGCCAGCAGGGTGCAGAAAATGCTTCCTAAGAGTTCATTGAATCCCAAAGCATGGATATTTACACTACAGGAATAAACAAACTTATTTCTCATTGGCAAAAATATATTGATTGTAATGGTTCCTATCTTGATTGATAAAAATGTGTTTGAGCCTAGTTATAATTTAAAATTCACTGTTTGAAACCACAATTACTTTTAAACCAACCTAATAAAACTGTGCATCTGCTGCGGAAAACAGTATAACAACTCCTCAAAAATTTAAAAAGAATTACCATATAATCCTGCAATTCTATTTGCTAGATATGTATATGAAAGCATTACAGGTAAGGTTTCAAAATATTTGTACACCAGTGTTCATAGCACTATTATTTTCAGTAATCAAAAGTTGAAAGCAACCCAAGCATTAATTGGCAGATGAATGAATTAACAAAATGTGGTATATACAGACAAGGGAATATTACTCAGCCTTTTTAAAAAGGAAGGAAATTCTGAGACAGGCTACAGGATGGATGAACCTTGAGAATATTGCTGCTGCTGCTGCTGCTAAGTCGCTTCAGTCGTGTCCAACTCTGTACGACCCCATAGACGGCAGCCCATCAGGCTCCCCCATCCCTGGGATTCTCCAGGCAAGAACACTGGAGGGGGTTGCCATTTCCTTCTCCAATGCATGAAAGTGAAAAGTGAAAGTGAAGTCGCTCAGTCATGTCTGACCCTCAGCGACCCCATGGACTGCAGCCTTCCAGGCTCCTCTGTCCATGGGATTTTTCAGGCAAAAGAGTACTGGAGTGGAGTGCCATTGACATTAAGCAGTGTGAAATAAGCCAGTCACAAAAAGACAAATATTGTATGATTCAACTTACATTAAGTATCAAAAGTAGATTCACAGAGCCAGAAATTAGAATGGTGATATTTCCAGAGACTGCGAGGAGGCAGAAAATGGGGAGTTGTTAATACGTAGAGAGTTTCAAGTTTTCAAGACAAAAATGACCTGTGAAGATTGGTTGCACAAAACTGAATGTACTGAACACTACTGAACTTAGAAATGGTTAAGATGATAAACTTTATGTTGTGTACTTCACAAAATAAAAAGTTAAGGTTCTCAGTCATATTCACCACATTTCAAGTGCTCAACAAGCCTGTGTGGCTAAATGGCCCCCTTATCACACAGAGCAGCTTGAGACAAAGGATAAAGAGGACTAGAAATCCCTATCTTCAGAGGCCACTCTGAAAGCGCTGCTTGGCAGCTCAGTCTCTGCTCTAAGTCACTGCCTTTCTTCACTCTGCCTGGAGGATTCAGTTCAGTTCAGTTCAGTTGCTCAGTCGTGTCCAACTCTTTGCAACCCTGTGAACCGCAGCACGCCAGGCCTCCCTGTCCATCACCAATTCCCGGAGTCCACCCAAACCCATGTCTAGTGAGTCGGCGATGCCATCCAACCATCTCATGTTCTGTCATCCCCTTCTCCTCCTGCCCTCAATCTTTCCCAGCATCAGAGTCTTTTCAAATGAGTCAGTTCTTCGCATCAGGTGGACAAAGTATTGGAGTTTCAGCTTCAGCATCAGTCCTTCCAATGAACCCCAGGACTGATCCCCTTTAGGCTGGACTGGAGGATTAGAACTGTTATTTAAGTCTTAGGTGTGGTGTGTGTACTATGCAAGGGTGCTAAGCTGTTTCAGTTGTGACCTGCTCTTTGTGACGCTATGGACCATAGCCCTCCAGGCTCCTCTGTCCATGGGATTTCCCAGGCAAGAATACTGGGGTGGATGGCCATCCCCGCCTCCAGGAGATCTTCCTAACCCAGGGATCAAACCCAGGTCTCCTCCAAGGCAGGCAGATTCTTTGCCATCTGAGCCTCCGGGGAAGCCTTAAGTGTGGTGAAAGTGAAAGCTGCACAGTTGTGTCCGACTCTCTGTGACCCCACGGACTATACGTCCATGGACTTCTCCAGGCCAGAACACTGGAGTGGGTAGCCTTTCCCTTCTCCAGGGCATCTTCCCAACCCAGGGACTGAACCTGGGTCTCCCTCACTGCAGGCAGATTCTTTACCAATTGAGATATCAGGGAAGCCCCTAGGTATGGTACTCAGACTAATTAAAGTGATTAGTGTTAAATGCTTAGTTGTGTCTGACTCTGCAACCCCATGGACTGTAGCCCTCCAGGTTCCTCTGTCCATGGGATTCTCCAAGCAAGAATACTGGAGTGGGTTGCCATTTCCTTCTCCAGGATATCTTCCCAACCCAGGGATCAAAGCTGAGTCTCCCACATTGCAGGCAGATTCTTTACCATTTGAGCCACCAGGGAAGTACTGATTACCTCAGGAAAAAAGCTTCTGTTTCCTTGAGGAAGGTTCCCTTGTATACAGAAGGAAATGCAGCTTTCTGGGGTACTAGTCATTCACTGTAACTCTGTGGATGTGATATCTCTCAGAAGGAAGTCACCAGAGACTTCTTCTAACTTCATTTGTCACCCCCTGAACTTTTATCCTACAGTGGATTATTTCACACTGGACTTACTCTAAGCCAGCATCTAAAATTTAAAAGCAGCTTTTATGAAGTTGTCTCATTTGTGAAAAGCACAAATATTCAAAATCTCAGGGTGAAAGAGGGACGGACAGCATCAAGGTTTGCTCTTAACTCTCCCCCTTGGGATTAAGTGTGATTGGCTTTTACTTACAGTTTTTGGTACAATTTAGGGTTGCTCACAGGTGCTTGATAATATATTTCAGACAAGGATTGATTGGAGTTGTATTGTTTTTGTAGTAATCTTTGTATTTTATTATGATGCTATTTATTCAAAGTTTCAGTTCTCATAGTCTTTTTAGTTACATGTGATTCCTGAGAATTTTTATTCTTTTTATCTTGGTCTTGCCATGAGGCTGGTGGGATCTTAGTTCCCCAATGAGGGATTGAATACAGGCCCTCAGTAGTGAAAGTTCAGAGTCCTAACCACTGGACTGCCAAGGAATTTCCAAGAATTTTTATCTGTAATTTTTTAAACTTTTATTCTTAAGAATAAAAATCCCTGACCTTTGTGGTATGCTCTCTAAAGGCAAGCACAAACAATTTAATTCTCTTTATCATCTGTATACTTTCTCTAACTTCGTCCCTATGGGTTATGCTGTAACAGTGACCTGGGATTTTTGTCCCTGAGATGGAGGGATCTATTTATTTTCCACTACCATGTGGATCCCTTCAAACCCATGAGTGAGAGTTTCAAAGACTGGATGGTATGGGATGGGAGCCCTGATTAGTGTGATGTCTCCATCCTTTGGAAGCTGCAGATTGATGATAATGGGACATGCACCTGCCAGGTGAAGGACCCACCTGATGTTGATGTGGCCACAGGGAACAGGGGAGCTCTGGCTCACTGTTGTGTACACTGTACGCCTCTCTGAGCTCCACTTCCTGGCTCTGGCCATTGGCTTTGCCTATGCAGCAATGGTCATAATGATAATTGTGGTGATTCTCTTCCAGCATTTCCAGAAAAAGTGATGGAGTCATAAAGTGATGTAGTTAAAATCAAAAGAAGGAAAGCTCAACCAAGAAAAAAGTTCTCTATTGAGAAAAAACAGACTAACATTCTTAGATGGAAACTGAAGATTTCTTAGAACAAGAGCCCTAAGATAAGTTAAAGTTCATGAAAGCTTCCCTTTGGCTTTTCCAGTTGTGACCTGTCTTCTAATCACCTCTGCAGTATACAACCACCTAGACAGGCAACCTCCTCTAGAGCTAACACAGGGCCCTTCTTAAGCAGATACCAGCAGACTCAGCCCTATTATTAAGGTTTTATTTTTTATTTTAATTTCAGAGTGCAAGTAGTTTTCAACTGCTTACTAGCTTTTGCATTCTAAGAAGCTATATTTTTGTCCTTAAACACCAATTGTGGCTTATGACTTGTGTGTACATATATTTGCATCAAATGAGATAAAAGCCAGACTGGTTCCAAACAGGAAAAGGAGTACATCAAGGCTGTATATTGTCACCCTGCTTATTTAACTTATATACAGAGTACATCATGAGAAATGCTGGGCTGGATGAAACACAAGCTGGAATCAAGATTGCCAGGAGAAATATCAGTAACCTCAGATATGCAGATGACACCACCATTATGGCAGAAAGTGAAGAACTAAAGAACCTCTTGATGAAAGTGAAAGAGGAGAGTGAAATAGTTGGCTTAAAACTCAACATTCAGAAAACTAAGATCATGGCATCTGGTCCCATCATTTAATGGCAAATAGATGGGGAAACAATGGAAACAGTGGCAGACTTTATTTTGAGGGGCTCCAAAATCACTGCAGATGGTGATTACAGCCATTAAATTAAAAGATGCTTACTGCTTGGAAGGAAAGTTATGACCAACCTAGACAGCATATTTAAAAGCAGACATATTACTTTGTCAACAAAGTTCCGTCTAGTCAAGTCTATGGTCTTCCCAGTAGTCATGCATGGATGTGAGAGCTGGACTATAAAGAAAGCTGAGCGCTGAAGAATTGATGGTTTTGAAATGTGGTGTTGGAGAAGACTCTTGAGAGTCCCCTGGACAGCAAGGAGATCCAACCAGTCCATCCTAAAGGAGATCAGTCCTGGGTGTTCATTGGAAGGACTGATGTTGAAGCTGAAACTGCAATACTTGGGCTACCTGATGTGAAGAGCTGACTCATTTGAAAAGACCCTGATGCTGGGGAAGATTGAGGCAGGAGGAAAAGGGGACGACAAAGGATGAGATGGTTGGATGTCATCACTGACTCAATGGACATGAGTTTGGGTAAACTCTGGGAGTTGGTGATGGACAGGGAGGCCTGGCGTGCTGCGATGCATGGGGTCGCGAAGAGTCAGACACGACTGAGACTGAACTGAAATGAACTGAACTGAACTGAGATAAAAGCCAACTTTGATAGTTTCCTTAGAGCAGCATTCCTGCTACTAAGTTAACATGTTTACTCTTTCCTTCTCACACTCTCAATTAAAAGGTGAGCTAATTCTCAAAAATAGAGTGTATTGGGAAGTTAATACAAAAACTAATATTTATTTTGTATTCCATAACTTATTAGAAACATTCAGCATTATATATTTTTTGGCTGAGCAGCTGTGGAGTCTTAGTTGCCTGACCAGGGATCAAATCATGCTCCCTGCAGTGCAAGCTCAGAATCCTAACCACTGGACCATGACGGAAGTCCATTTCCACATTATAAAAATTTTTATTTTATTCAAGTACATTTGATTTACAATGATATGTATCCTTTCCACTTTTAATGTCATGAAATATCTCCAAGAATCCCTTCATGTGAATTCTTTTGCTACTTCTGCCTGCAGATCTAGTCTCCTGAACAGCAACAGTATCAACATTATTCCATTCAGCAAGTTCTTCTATAAACTCCATTTATACTCAATTCCAGTTTCCCTCCTAGCATTTTCACTTATGTGCTGCACTTTCATCTTTGTTGGTCAGTTCTTCTTTTTTTTTTTTTTAGTTAGACTATTCTTTCTTTCTTTTTCTGTATTTTTGAAAATTTCCATAATAAAATTTAGAAATTTTTTAAAATAAGGATTTTGTTTTGATATTGTATTATAAACATGAAAAAAAATCTCCTTTTTTAAATGAAGACTTCCAGGCAGAAGAATATAATTTTCTGATAGACGAGTAACTGGTAAATTAAGTAAAATCTTACAACAGTTACTTAGAAACTGATAAAAATAATTTTTAGAATATTGTACAAATTATTAAATGTTACTATCTCAATAAAAGACCACTAAAAGTGAAAGTTTAAGCCGAAAGCAGATCAAAGGACTATGGCTCGTCAGTGAAATTTGTTGTAGCCAATATGCTTGTTCCCTAATTTTATGTATAGGCATACCTCATTTTATTGCACTTCACTTTATGATGCTTTGTAGATATTGAGGTTTGGGGGGTTACTTTTTGTTTTCACTTTTACAAAATGAAGGTTTATGGCAACTCTGAATTGAGCAAGTCTGTTGACACCATTTTTCTAACAACATTTCCTCTCTTTGTGTCTCTATGACACATTCTGGTAATTCTCACAATATTTTAAACTCTCCACCAGCAAAAGGATTATGACTTGCTAAAGGCTCAGATGATGGTTGGCATTCTTTTACAATAAAATGTTTTTCAATCAAGGTATATACATTGGCTTTTCAGACAGTGTGCAGCTAATATACTATAGCATGGTATAAACATAACTTTTACATGCACTGGGAAATCAAAATTTATGTAATTTGTTTTACTGTAATATTTATTTTATTGTGGTTGTTGAGAACCAAACCCAAAATATATCTAAGGTATACCATTGGAGTCTCTGCTTCTCTAGAGGAATTTATCCATGCACAGTAGGTGGCGTTTGCATTTGCACAAATGCTAGGTAATCAAGAGCTACTCAATTATCCAAAATTACTTTGGCCAATGAGTCAAGTAGTTGTTCTTGGGCTGCTATTGCCTTAGTGGTAGAATTGGCAAGTTTGCCATGAATAAGTGCCCTTCCAAATGGAAGCAAATCTAGTCATGTATATTACCTCTTGGGAATTCCCATTTAAAGTGGCAATGTGGTTTAATGGAGGACCAATGGGAGAATTCAGATTTATTGTGAACATCCATGGGGACAATTAGAAATCCTAGTAAGTACTGGCCTTCAATCCACCAGCTGTACAAGCATTCATAAACTCATCAAGAGGCCCATTCATTACAGATATAAGAACAGGTAGTACACATAGATTCCTACTGGGTTTGATTATTATTAGTGCCATTAATTGGGATTATTCTATTGGCCGTTTCAAGCCAAGGGTTAGTGGTGTCTGGTGAGCAATTAGGGAGAAACCATCCTATTCTATGGACTTTGTTCTCAAAGGCCATACAGAAGGAGTTGTTTTGCCATGACAAGCACACCTAACCTGCTGCTAAGAACTATTAATATATAGGCAGAATAGGTATGATTAGCTGGATTGAAAGTTACAACACAGGAGAGGTCAAAGCAAGGTACAGGAAAATCTGGTTGCAGAAGTTTGATTCAATGATAAATATCCAAAGGGGTGCAGCTACAACTAGCTATCACAACGGGGATGGCTAAAGGGTCATGGCTGTCATAGACAGATTTGGTTTTCTAATGACAGATCCAACAATCAGAAGTATCCAAGTTCCTCTAGACCATGATCCTTTGAGGGCAGCATTTTGTTTGTGGGGAGAAGGGGGAACGGGCCTGTGCTGTGTGGCATGTAGGATTATAGTTCCACGAACAGGGATCAAACCTTTGCTCCCTGCATTGGGAGTGCAAAGTCTTAACCACCTGAGTGCCAGGGAAGTCCCAGAAGGGTAGCTTTTTTTTTGTAGAAATATCAACAAGGTAACTTCTTTTTGCTTCTAAAGAGTCGAGCTTAGCACGCCCCAGAACTTTAATAATAGGCAAAGTAGCAAGTAAGACGGAGAAGGCGATGGCACCCCACCCCAGTACTCTTGCCTGGAAAATCCCATGGATGGAGGAGCCTGGTGGGCTGCAGTCCATGGGGTGGCAAAGAGTCGGACACGACTAAGCGACTTCACTTTCCCTTTTCACTTTCATGCATTGGTGAAGGAAATGGCAACCCACTCCAGTGTTCTTGCCAGGAGAATCCCAGGGACGGGGGAGCCTGGTAGGCTGCTGTCTATGGGGTCGCACAGAGTCGGACACAACTGAAGCGACTTAGCAGCAGCAGCAGCAGCAGCAGCAGCAGCAGCAGGTAAGAATATGGCATTTAATAACTCTTGAACAAAAAGGCTGTTTTTTTAAATTTGATCTCTCCTGGAAGTAAGGAAGCCATGTTGTTTCCATCACGTTCCAAAATCGTGAGCCATGGCAAAGACAAAGCAAAGCTACTGTCAATGTAAATGTTGTCCACTTCACCCTCGACTACCCTATAGGCCCATGTGAGTACATTTATTTGGCTTATTGGGCCAAAGTAGCCCAGGGCAAAAGTGCCACTTCAGTTTCTTAGAAGAATGGACATTGCATGTCCAGCACAATAGTTGCCATGTTCATCTTTCAAAGAAAAACCATCAGTGAACCGTAAAAGGTCAATATTATCTAAGGGCATTTCCTATAAGCAGTCATGGCAGTGTGGGGGGCGGTGCATGAGGGGCACAGTTCATCTGTGAGAGAAGAGTAGCAGGGCTAAAGTGACTACACTGGGCAAGAGTGATTTATGGGGCAGTTCATTAACAGGAGAATTTCATAGAAAGTGAGGTGGCTTACTGCAAGATGTTGAGTATGATAAGGGTTAAGAGCTTCATCAGCATGTGGCACAAAATGGTTAAAGAAGATCCCATGACTATTCTTCAGTGATTTTTACAAGAAGGGCAGTTTCAGGTACAGCTCTGAGGTGGGGGTTAAGATGTATCCCAGGCTCCAGGTTCTCGTTGTTGACTGTAAAACCCTATGGGTAAGTCATGATCCACATACTTTTGGGTGAGTACCCCAAGGGCATTCCCTTCTCTTTCATGTACAAAAAGAAAAGGAATTGATAATTGGGGTTTTCAAGGGCAGGAGTGGTTATAAAACTTTACTTTAAGATTGTAAAAGTCATGTCACCTGAATATTCCAAGGTGATAAGAGATTTATTAATTTTTAACAAGAATATAAGGGTTGGGCCATTGGGGAAGTTTAAGGGATCTGATTGAGAAAATAGCCTGCCAAGCCAAGAAAACTTTGCAGCTTGCATTTGGTTTGGGGCTTTGGGAAGTTCAAGATGCCATGAAGTCTGTCTGATCTAGGTGCAGTCCTTGTTCTGAGAACAGATGTGCTAAACAAACTTGAGTTTGAACAAACTGCAATTTTTCCTTAGAGACTTTATGCTCCTTTTTGGCTAGGAGTTTGAGTAAATGGAGACTCTCTTCTTGTGAGGAGGCTTAGGAAGTGGAGCAGAGAAGTCATCCACACATTCTATTAAAGTGGAGCCTCTAGGGATTTCCCTGGTGGTCCACTGGCTAAGACTGCACTCCCCATGTAGGGGGCCTGGGTTTGATCCTTGATCAAGGAACTAAATCCCACACGCCACAACTAAGACTTGGTGCAGTCAAATAAATAACTTTTTCAAGGTGGAGCTTCCAGAGAACTGGATGTCTTCTAGATCAGCCTTCAAAGTTTATGAGGGGAATTTCCTAGTTTCCCAGTAATTAGAACAATGTGCTTCCATTGCAGTGGGTATGGGTTCAATCCCTGGTCAGGGAGCTAGAGTGCCACAAGACGAGAGGCCATAAATAAAGTTTGTGAGAAATAAGAAGGGCGGAGGTGACTGCAGTCATTCAATTAAAAGATGCTTGCTCCTTGGAAGAAAAGCTATGACAAATCTATAGTATAGTATAGTGTACTGAAGTCGCTCAGTTGTGTCTGACTCTTTGCGACCCCATGGACTGTAGCCTACCAGTCTTCTCCATCCATGGGATTCTCCAGGCAAGAATACTGGAGTGGGTTACCATTTCCTTCTCCAGGGGATATTCCCGACCCAGGGATCAAACCCAGGTCTCCCACATTGGAGGCAGACGCTTTAACCTCTGAGCCACAGTGTATTAAAATACATCACTTTGCTGACAAAGGTCTGTATAGTCAAAGCTATGGTTTTTCTAGTAGTCATATACAGATGTGAGAGCTGATCCATAAAAAAGGCTGAGCACTGAAGAATCGCCACTTTTAATTGTGATGCTGGAGAAGATTCTTGAGAGTCTCTTGGACTGCAAGGAGACCAAACCAACCAATCCTAAAGGAAGTGAACCCTGAATACTCATTGGAAGGACTGATGCTGAAGCTAAAACTCCAAAACTTTGGCCACCTGATACGAAGAGCTGACACACTGGGAAAGACCCTGATGCTGGTAAAGACTGAAAACAAAAGAAGTCTTTTAATTTGGTTCTGAGAAAAACCTGTTTGAGGAGGTCAGAAATTTCTCTTAATGGCCACTGGAGTTCTAAATTATCTTTGATCTATTAAGTTAAGATTGTGCAGAAGGAGAGACCATAGTTTTTTGTTTTTTTTTTTAACATAAAATAGGCCAGGGGCCCCAGAAGTACCCTCCTGAGAGAATTTAAGGGATTACATCATACATACATCAAAATCAGAGGCTCAGAAACCAATGAGTGCTCATCAAAAGGAAGATATCTTTAAGAAACAGATCCCAAGTAAAGCTGGAAAGCTCAACCAAAAGAAGGGAACTTGAATCTCAGAGATTTACTGAACCAAAAGGGAGATAATAACTTATTAAATTGAAGGGCACAAGGGGCTCAAGTGAGTACCACATACAGATCTGGGGGTGTTTCATTACCTTCAGACCCACCGCTGACACCATGGTATGTCAATTTTTTTCAAAGAAAAAGGTAAGCAATTTAGCCAGCAAAATCAAGTTAAGACAGAAATAGCAAAGGAATTACAATTCAGGACAATCAAACTATCGGGAACCAAAGGCAAAGTCTGGAGAACAAAAGAGGAGAGTTTTATAGAAGAAAGGAGGGAGCTGGGAGAAGTTGGGGTTATTTTAAATAAAAGTTCATTGGAGGAAAATGAGAGTTCAGTGGTGGTGGCTTCTCACTGGCTGCAGGCAATCAGTGTGGTAGCACTGGCTACAGGTGAGGGCAGCTTACTGTTGCTAGGTACCTGCAGCTTGCTGTTGCAAGGCTGAGAGGAAGTCTTCCTTCTTCCTGCTGTACTATACACACTGAGATGAGTAATGTGTGTGAGAGCTCTCTCTTTGTGGCTTCCGAACTACAGATGTTTCCTTAAAACATTTTCACAGAGTGTATATATGTCAGTATAGATATATTTGTGAGTCATACACATTAAAGATTACAAGGTAGATGTAAACTTATTGTCTTTATTAGCATTTCCCCACACACACCCTCTCCTATGAAATGGTTTTTCAGAAAAAAATGTAACATTTCCTTTGATGAGATTTCTCCTCAGATTCTGTTTTTAGCCAATGAAATTAGATAGTTGAGACCTGTAAGAGCAAAGAGAGATAACTTGTTTCAGGAGTGCACCCAGATGCCTGCAAGTGACTTTGCTATAGTGAGGCCCCATAAGCTTGGAAAAATCTTAGAGAAAGGATGAAGGGCTGGAATAATAGAAATAGGCAGCGGTCCCAATATTCAGAACAGATAAAGAGTGGAGGAAACCATTGTTAACACTTTTAGAGCTTCATCCTTCTGGAACATTTTTTTTTTGGCTGCGCTGGTTCTTCGTTGTGGCACAAGGGCTCCTCTAGCTGCTTAGGTGCACTGGGGAATGTGGGATCTTAGTTTCCCAACCAGGGCACAAGCATGCCTTGGAAAGCGGATTCTTAACCACTGGACCACCAAGGAAGCCTCACAGAACTTTTTAATGTATATAAATATATTTTAATCACAATACCAGAATATATCATTTAAGGAAAGTATATACTGGACTGCTTTAAAAAAAAAAAAAGAAATCCCAGGTATCACATGTCAGGAAGACAGAACAGTTAACACACTGCCTGTCAGATCAGGTGATTTATATTTCCTACATATGATAAGAAGGAACACTAAGAACTCAGCCATGTCACTATATATTATATAAGTACAACTAAAAATTCCTTTATCTGTCAAGGTTCAAAGAGAAAAACAGAATCATCAGGAAACATGCATATATAATTTGTTACAGGGTTGACAGTTATGCCACTGTGGGAGCTGGTTACGCAGTCTCTGTCAGGAAGGGAAGATGGATGTAAAGAGGAGGATAGCAGGAATAAGCTGGAAGTCACATATCCAAGCTGGAGTTGAAATTCACTTCAGTTCTCTTTATGTTTCCTGCCTCTGACCTTGGAAGTGTGGGTGTTCAGTAGAAGACCCTTTATTGCCATGCTAAACTCATAGCTGGCCCAGGAGTCAGTGAAGTTAAGGAAGATCTGGTAGGGGGATAGTCTAGTGGCTAAGACTCCTCACTTCCAATGCGGGCCTGGGTTCAATCCCAGGGTTTGAATCCTATTTGCTGCAACTAAGAGCTTGCAAGCCACAACTAAAAAAAAAAAAAAAAATCCCACATGCTGCAATGAAGATTGAAGGTCCTGTGTTCACAACTAAGACCTGGCACAGTCAAATAAATAAATATTAAGAGAGACAAAAAAAAGAGGATGCAGGGGAAATGGAGCAGCTGCAAGGCCAGCCACTGCCACCCACCAAGGAAGATAAGCTATGGCAGGTTCCACCCCCAGATCTCACAGAAGAATTTTATAGTCCCTTAGTCATTCAGAAAGACTCAGGGAAGGGAATTCTGGGCAATGTTTTGCTTAGAAGGTTGCTACATCATGAAGCCACCCCCTTGGTTTCTTTATAGCACCCCACGTGGCCTGACTCTTAGGATGCTCTGACAAGAGCAAGAGTTTAGGTAGCTTTAATGACTCCTGATATGAGGCTGTCTGTGATGCAGAAAAGTTTTGGTTTCTCCTTACACATAAGAGGAATAAGTCCTAGCCTTTCCTTCTGTGTCCACCACCCCTCCCCCGCCCCCGTCTCTCATTACCACCTACATACTAAACCATTTAACTAATTCTTAACTTGTAAACTCTAATCCCCCTTTTTTGTCTGTTGTAGTTCAGAAACTTTCAAAGTCAACATTGTTAAGCGCTTCTATTATGAGGATAAAGATCTCAAATTTATTCCAATTTTCCAGGATAAAACTGGGGACTTATTTTTTATAAATGAAGTGGTCAAAATGAAACTGTTAGGACACATTGCTGCTTAATAAATCCCAAGTGATAGAGAACTTCTGACAAAAACATAGATAATGAAAATGCTCAGGGACATTCCTGGTGGTCCAGTGGCTAAGGCTTTGCACTCCCAATGTAGGGGGCCCAGATTCCATCCCTGGTCAGGGAACTTGATTCCACATGCCATAGCTAAGATTGAGAGCAGCCAAGTAAATAATTTTTTTAAGATAAAGAAAATTCTTAGCATGTAGTGAGCTCTCAAAAGGAGAACTGCAACCCAGATGGCCTGGGCCCACACTTCTGTCTTGTCACTTCTTTGCCATATGAATTGAGGCTCAAAAATCGCTGGCCAACCCTGGCCTCCTAGCTCACTGGCCCACGGGAAGCACAAACTGCTATGAAGAACCAGAGACCGGAGTCAGCACCCAAGATGGAGCTAGTATGGATGCACGGAACTTACTGCTAGACTCTTTTCCACCTATCCAGTCACGATAGTTTTGAACTAGAAGCTGCAGTGGGAAGGAATTGTTTTAACCATATTATCTCGGCTCGGGTATCACCAAGTCTGATGCAGATAAAGAGAGAAAAACCGGAAAGAATTTTACAGTGTTTTGTACTCACACCTCTTGGGGGAGAACAGCATGACACCCAGGGCTTCTTAGGGGATGCACTAGGTCAGTCACACTGAAGTGCAAAGGGGAAGTGTGGGCAAGCACTTTTATTGTGGTTTTGCTGGAGGGGAAAGAGAGCAAAGGCGTGTGGGGTTGGCTAATTTGAATAATTTCAGCAGGTTCTTCAGCACAGGGACTGTCCCTTGTTGTCTGATTATCTGGCCCCAGGGCAATTAGGGTGAGCATATGTTGGTTCCAGAGTGCGAGGGCCTGATAAGAGTGGTGTTTGGTGATATGGACTTAATCAGCTGTTTAAGAAGAGAAACTGACCAGCTTCTAGTTAGGACCTCAAAATTGGATTAAGATAGCACACACCTACCCACCCAAACTGGGTTTCCCAGGTGGCTCAGTGGTAAAGAATGTGCCTGCCAATGAAGGAGACAAAAGGAGACTCGGATTTGATCCCTGGGTTGGGAAAATCCCCTGGAGAAGGAAATGGCAATTCACTCCAGTATTCTTGGCTGGAGAATCCAATGGACAGAGGAGCCTGGCTGACTACAGTCCAGAGAGTTGCAAAGAGTCAAACAGGTCTGAGCATGCACACCCACACAAACTATACTATGGGAAGCAATATTCTTAAAAAAAATTTTTTTATGCAAATAGAATACATATTTTGTTACCTTTCTGCTTTCAAAGCTTCAATATTCCCCACTGACTTTATGTACATATTATCTTCAATTTTTTTTCTCAAATTTTGAAATAATTATCCAAAAATGGTATTCTAATAATTGATTTTTAGAGTACTTTTTGAAAAGCATCTCAGACACTGGTTTATCGGTAATTTTTGGTGCAAAAAACAATGAAAGGAAGTAGTATGTCAAAATCTCTTAGATTTTTACAATACCTGTAATTTTCTGTATGTTTTAAATATTCCATAATTTCTAAAAAGTGGAGGTTACTGAGAGAAAGAGAAAAGCTGTAAGCTGCCCTGTATCCAGCAAATTTTCTAGTTATATTGAGATCTAATTGGCAGATAATAGCACATCTTGACGCAGATGAAGTTTTCTGACTTCTGAGGCCACACAGAAGTGAGAGTCTAACTGTACATATTTTAGGGTGGGGAAAAGACCATGACGAGGCTAAAGGGGGACAACACAGAATGGTGACAGAACTAGGCCCAGCTTCAGTCAGGCTTTGTTGATGGCCCGGCAGCCACACAGCACTGCCTAGGACCACACAGCCCCACTGCAGTCTCTGGTGAGACAAGAAAATCAATTCAAGCAAGTAACCATCAAGCTCATGGGGTGCCATAACCCCTATTTTACTATTTAACACAAAGTACTGCTTGAAGAAAGAACTGTAAACTATCCCCAAAGAACTGCAAATATCCTAGGGATCCAGTCTTCTGTGGTGGTACTGCTGCTTCAGAGATGCATTTTTTTCTGTTGGTCAAAAAAATTAACCAGACAAGGCTGTGACCGCTGAGCCTGCTGGTGTCGCACCTGGGTTATCTTATCCTTCTTCTCTGGCTACTACAGCAGCTGGCCTCAATGAGAAACATCCCATTTGGACTGGACCTATACTGTGGCTGGGCAGTTCAATACTTTATTTCATTCTTTCCCTCCTTCACATGGGAAAGGGAGGCAGAGAAGGCGCTTGGGAACTAGGCATCTAACTCCATTGACAGGTGGGTTCCTCACCACTATCGCCACCTGGGAAGCCCAAAGATGCAATGCAGGTCCACTGTCGTTATCACCACTGCCATTTGACAGATAATGTGATTGTGAGTAAGAACCTTCTCCGAATCTCCGTGATCCTGCCTATACAGATGCTCTCCTGGCAAAGAAGGGGCGAGAGGTGTCAAAGCTTAATGGGTGAAGTGTTCTTTAAAGGGGTACCAACTGGAAAATTCTAGACAAAACTCCATACTATTTGTTGGCGGTTTCCAGACATGAGCTTATTTTAAAAATTCAAAATAAAATTATTAAAAGTATTAAATTTGTGATAATAATCTACTTACATAAACAACAGGAAGTAAACAGGCAGGTTAATCTGTAAGAGGATACATCTTGGGGTGATTTTTATTTGTGGTGAATTCAACTGTTTATAAATCAGATGGCAGAGGTGCACTTGTGTAGACACTCTCAAGAATCAAAAAAGATGTCTTTTGATTTCAGAGCCTGGGTGAAACACTTTCATGGACACAGACGTGAAAAGAAAAGGTGGAGGCCTCTAAGGCCCCACAGCTGAGGAGGTAGTCCATGTAGACTAGCTGTGGGCAAGCATCTTCCAGTTAGTGAGATGAGATGTACATCTGTTGAAAAGGTCTGGGATCTGTGGCACCAGTCTGAGCTTTCACACAGGACTGTGCTGGTGCTCACCTGCAAAAGATATCGAAGTGAACACCTGCGATGACTCCAGAGGAGCAGGGGAGGCTCAGCATCAGGCCAAGGCCCCAGTGTTTCATTTACAGAAGGCCTCAAAGATTACTGCATCATGGATGAATGCTGGAGAACTGTCAAACTTGATGAGGGGATCAAAAAGCCCCCATGGCTCAGAGGCCTGCTTAGTGCTTTGTAGGAACATGTCTTATTGGACCTGATTTCAGTCTTTAAGTTCTCAAGCTTTTGTGCGTGTGTGTAATTTGAATATTTGCCTCAGATTAGCTACTTGCATTTTTTCTCCGGAGTCAGACTTTTCTATAGCCTGACCTATGATGGAGTCATTGGATTTCTTACAAATAACTTACTTGAGTTTTGAAGAACCTGTTTTCTGTAATTGTGCCTCATCAGTTTTCTCTTTATTTTCAAGTCCTCTTGCTTTTACTTTTCTTTTCCCCTTAGAATCAACTTCTGGTGACAAACTGTGCTCCTTCCTCTTCTATAGTAACTACTCATAATGGCAACCCACTACAGTATTCTTGCTTGGAGAATTCCAGGGACAGAAGATCCTGGCGGGCTATGGTCCACAGGATCGCAGAGTTGGACACGACTGAGCAACTAACACTTCACTTTCACTCATAATCTGACCCTATTCCAAGCACCCCCTTATTAACTGGTGGTTTTTAAAATAATCTTCTACTTAAGCAGTGATGAGTGCCTTTATATCTTCCTCTTTATGGAAGCTCCAAAAATAAAAATAGTAATGATTATTAATCCCAGAACACATTAAAGAATCTGCTCCACTGCCTGAGGCAGAGTAGCCATTTCAGTCACCGTCTTGCCAGTCTGCTCAGGGGCTCTAACTGAAAACTAATTTTCCTCGGGGTCCTGAGGGCCACCTTTAGCAACCTTGGGGCTTCTCATCCTAAGAAAGAATCAGTTGAGCAACCCCAGGTCAATTTGCTAATCCCTCTCTAAACCCTGCCCTCGGAGCCGCCTTTATCGGTTTCCGGTGTCCTCGGTTCCCTCTTTCTTCATTCTCAGCAGGAAATAACTCTTTTTTTCTTCTGTTGCCCTGGCCAGGGGTCCTCTGGGCTCAATATTTGGGGGACTCTCCCAGTCAGTATCTATTGCGGCTCAAAACGGGCCCACTGGCCATGCTGTAGAGCTCGCCCCTGCCCGTAGCGCCCCTCTCAGCAGCGCCCCCGCTCTGCGCGCCCCCGCTCCGCACGCCCCCGCTCCGCACGCCCCCGCTCCGCACG
>NW_024080471.1:1711515-1854720 GCF_014754425.2 Oryx dammah
CCCCGCTCCGCACGCCCCCGCTCCGCACGCCCCCGCTCCGCACGCCCTCGCTCCGTACGCCCTCGCTCCGTACGCCCCTGCCACGCCCTACTAATAGCCGGCCAATCCCCGGCTCCGCTCCGGGAACGTCACAATGGCGACCCGCGGCTCCGCCCCCGGACGCCCGCCTTGGAGACCCCGCCCCTCCGCAGTCTTTGCGTCTTTCCGGCTCCGTCTTGGAAGTGGGACTGCGCCGCGTCTTGTTGGAGAAGCAGGTGGGATTCTGCGGGGAAACCGGCCAGCTGTTACGCAGGCAGCCGGGAGCGGGGCAGGGGCGTGAGTTCCTGGGGCTGCTGTTCCTGGGTGCTTGGGCGTGGGGCTGAGGACGGGTAGGGCACTCCGAGAGCTTTAGGGCTTCCGGAAGCGCCGAGTGCGCACAACGGGCGGGGGTTGTGGACTCGGGCCTGCCGCGTGCCTGAACCCGCCCCTCGGGGCCCCCTCCCGGGGCGTGCTGCCAGGGGTTTCCATGGTGATGGTAAACAAGCCTCAACTGCCTCAGTCACAACTGCCAAGTCCCTAGCGTTCCACCCTCCTCTAGGTGCTTAGAGGGACGACCAAGGTGCCGGATGTGAAGAAAAGCGGGGGCGTGGAGACTCGGACCCCGAGGTGAGGGGTGGGACACAGGCGGCGTCCGAGGCTCGCCTACCAGGGACCGACTGGGGCACTTGGCATTGAGGGTCGAGGGACTGAGATTTGGGCGTCAGCGAAGGCGGGATCTGGGGTGAAGGCCCTCACACCCGGGACCGATTGGGATCTGAGCCTACGGGGGTAGTTGGGGACCGCGGGGCTGAGGTTTGGAGTCGGAGGAAGTGGAATCTGAGGTCAGGGGCCGTGTATTCGGGGACCGACAGGGTACTGAAAGGGGACCCGGCCCACTGAGGGTGGGGACCGCGGGACTGATTTGGGCTTGGGGGAGGTGGATTTGAGGTCACCGGCCTTATATTCCCGGCACTAGACCGCGGGGCTGAGGTTTGGGCTTTGGGAGGCAGGGAGGGGGAAGGAGAGTCTCGTGCGGACTCCAGAGGGAGCAGAGCCCTAGCGCCCCTGGCAGGAGTAGGGTGGGAAGACCAGGCAACCGCTCGAGGAGGGTCATTTTAAAATGAAAGCGGTACTTGCACGTGGCTGAACGCGTCCGCGAGTTGAACTAGACTGGTTGGGACCTGACTCCTCCCCCCTCCCACGTTCCCGCTCGCCGAGCCTCGACTTTCGAGCGTTGCGGCCTTTTCTTCCTCTCCGTGCAGCCTCTGTGCCCTGACCCCCGTCTGCGTTCGTCTCCTGCTCTTGGAGGTATCCTGCCTGTATTTTGGTTGAAACTCTGGTTCTCGTTATCTTGGCCTGGTGACCATCCTTCTGCTGAGCTGTCTTAATTTGGCCGTTTCTTTTTTCTTGTCCGTACTACTTTTATCTTTGAATGTACTTTGTGCCCGTTCTTGCCTGCGCCCGAGAAACTTCTGGACGCTGCTCGCGCTGCGCCTCCCCCTCCCTGTTCCCGTGTGGCTCACGGAAGGCGGCGCCGGGCGGCCCGGGGGAGGCCCCGCGAGTCGCGGGGACCCGACCGGCCTTGGACCCCGGTCTTTTACCTGAACGGTTGGAGGGGCCGTGGGCCTCTCCCGTTTAATATGTACTCTAAAGGGGCTCTCAGAGGTTCCCAACAAATAACTTGAGGCCCTGGAGAGCCGCCCCACCCCCACCCCCCGCTTCGCCGGGCACCGGCGAGTCCCGCGCCCTTTGGGATGCCCTCGGCAGTTTTCTTCCCCTGGAGGTCCTAAGACGAACGACCATGCTTCACAACTGTTTTCGAGGCTGTGGGGAGAGGGCCTGTCTGCCACTGCTGACGGGTGCTCGGCGGGAGAGTGGCCCGCGAGCGGCCATACGCTGGCGGGGGCCGTGCGGCGCGGCGGCTTCCGGGAACCGCCGGCCGGGGGGGGGGCAGGCGGCCGGGGTTGGGGGCGGGCCTCGCGTGGTCCGACCCTCGTGGAACTCGAAGGGTTGAAGGCGGCACATCTTTTAAAAACATCATCGAAACTATCGATTTTACTCTAATTGTTAGTATTTCAGTCACGTTTTTAAAAGTTAACTGTTTCTGAATTTCTAGTGAAAATGAAAATAATTTCGGGTTCTCCGGTCAGATAAAAACCTATTAGGGCCTATCAGTGAAAAGTGATGTTTTCAGTGCTAATTTCTAGGCAGTTTTTCTCTTTTCATTTTAAAGTAATTTCTGCACTTAATGAATATTGAGAGAGATCGCTTTATTACCGGTGTTAAGCAGGTGCATCCTTTGCCTCGGGGGATCTCATCTTCCTGTGTGCATTCTCTGTAAGTTGATTCGGTTTTTTATTTCCGTTTTACCGTGTCTGTTTTTTAACGTTTATTTTAGTAACGTTCTTTTTGTATTACTTGCTTTTTGTTGCTTTTCTCTTTAACTGGCAAGTGACTGGTTTTCACTTGGGTACTGTTGTTACAGAGCTCCCTTTAAACACCAAATAACTGAAAAATGTGAGTTGATTTGAGGAGAGTTAGTCCTTGTTGTGGCCGAAACTGAGGGAGAGTGTGGAGACAAGGGGTGCGTGCCCTTTGGAGTCGGTGCCTGAAGAGACTACAGAAGTGGGAGGGGGCCACCTTCCACAGAGCTGACTTGACCACCAACCTGCCTTCTGCAATCTGAGCTCTGGTTCTCAGATTCTTTGTAGAAACACATTAAGTGATCCTTAACTGGATCCACACACAGAGCTAGGTGTTTTTCCACATTTTCTAATCGCATGCTCATGACCAGTTTGCAGGGAATTATTACTGTGTTGTCATCATACAGATGTGTCTTAAGGGATATAGGTGGGACCGGGACAAAGGTCTGCCTGACGGCTTCAGCTTTCTACCAGGGCCCCTGCCCCTAATTAGCTGCCACAAAGGTTCTTGAGGAAGACAGAAAACCGGGCAGAGGGAGAGCCAGGCTCATCCAAGACCAGCCTGGCATAGTAAGATTTTTATTCATAACCTTGTATTTCTAAAGACTTATAAAATATAACCGCAATACTATTATCACACCTAAAAAATAATAATTCCTTGATATCACCTAATACTCAGTGTTGACATGTACCTGATTGTGTAATATTTTTATATAGCTGGTTGGTTTGATTTGGGATCCAAAGAAGTTCATTATATATTTGTTAGATAAATATCTCTTGAGTTTGTGTTTGTCTTTTAAATTATTTGGCTCTGCTGGGGTGCTGCATGCAGGATCTAGTTTTCTGACCAGTGATGGAACCTGGTCCCCCTGCATTGGTAGCACCATGTCTTAGCCACTGGACCACCAGGGAAATTACCTCTTAAGTTAGATTTTAAGCTAGAGCAGCACTCTCGAATAGAAATACAATGCAAGTCACATAATTTAACATTTTATTTATGTATTTTTTTAACATTTTCTGATGAAAAGAAACATACAGTTCACTTTAGTAATTTAATGTGATATATATTTACCTTAAGTAGATCCAAAATATCACTTCATCCTGTAATAAATTTTCATGCTTTTTTCCTGAACTAAGCTTTCAGAATCCAGTGGGTGCTTATTTTATAGCACATCTCAATTTGCACCAGCCACATTTGAGTTGTGACAAGAGGCTCCCTTATTAGTGCGGATCTAAAGGTTTTCTATTCTTAAAGTTTCTTCCTATGTAGAAGTCAGGTTTTGTGTCTCATGTAGAATTCTTTTCCCACACACTGGGTTTTTCTGACTACATTCCCATGGAGTTAGTTGTTTGAGTCTCAATCCTGCATTTCCTTTAAAATGTTAGTTAATCTCTATACGCTGTTCTGATTCCCTTGAGATTTTTAAAAATATTGCATTGGAGGTGTTTTGTACTCCTGCCAGAGGCACATATTGGTTGGTGTCCTTTGTGATGTTAGCAGCTATTGAGTGTTCTCTAGATGCATTGTTTTGTTAATTATTTCCATATCTGTGATATTTTAATTTAGTATTCCTCCTTATTTATTAGCAGGAGTACTCCTATAAGGAGGAAATTTTCTTTATCATATGATTACTCTAAGATGTACTTTTATAAAAGGCAAGTTAAGGTTTTGATTTCTTTTTTATATTTATCAATATCTAGTGTAATGAACTGAATCTTTAGTATGTGCCAAAATCAGTAATTTTTCTGGTCTTATTATGAAGTCATGGATTTTATCATAAAGAATGTGTTTTAATCCATTGTAGCTTTTTTTCTCTTTGATGCTCACATTATTCAATTTTTGGCTAATGGGAGTGCCCTTAAGATTGGTTCCTGACTTTCTTGACTCAACTTCATGGTCTTTGGGTTATTGAGTTTAAGATACAATACTTAAGTGGATCCATCAAAGTTCATTCAACTGGACCTCTAGTGATGGGCAATTGGGTTGTTCTAGTCTTTTCCTATTAGAAATAGTGCTGCAATGCTTCATTTACAATTCTAATTTATCTTACATGGTGATGAGCATCTTTTCATGTTTAAGGGCATTTCTTTTTCTATCAATTGTCAATATCTCTAGCCTTTAAAATTTTTTTTGGACTGTTAGACTTTGTTTCTCTTTTTAGAAGCTCTTTATATGTTTAAAGATATTAACGCTTTTGGGGAATAAATTGCAAATGTCTTTCTCATTTTATCAGTGGTATTTTTGCAGTGGTATTATGTCACATGCTATTTTTAGCCATCCCTTGTAGTTCAGTTGGTAAAGAATCTGCCTGCAGTGCAGGAGACCCGGGTTCGATCCCTGGGTTGGGAAGATCCTCTGGAGAAGGAAATGGCAACCCACGCCAGTGTCCTTGCCTGGAAAATCTCATGGACAGAGGAACCTGGTGGATTGCAGTCCATGGGGTCGCAAAGAGTCGGGCATGACTGATCGACTTAACACACATAAGATGTTTAGGTTGGGTGGTTGTTGTTGTGTGTTTTGTTTTGTTTTGATGTGTGTATATTTGTAACCCTATATGTGAGTCATAATCAGGCAAGTTCTCTACTGCCAGTGTGAAGAGGAATTTTGTAATTTAGGATATTTCTTAGCATTTCTTAGAAACATGAAAAATTCTTAGCTGACTCCTATTTTACCTTCATTAAGATGCTAATGTGACATCATCAGTGATTGACTTTGAAATGATGAATTACAGTGGGATTCTTGGAATAAATCCAACTTGATCATGACTTATTAAGTAGCTTGTGTATTGTTGGATTTGGTTGTCTCATGTTTATGTAGGAATTTTTCATGTGAGTTCTGGAGTGAAATTAGCCTGTGAAACTGGATAAACTTAATTCTAAAACTCTTAGAAAAATCAATTCCAACTTTATTGTAGATTAAAATGTTTAAAAATATAGATGAAAACAACAGAGCCTTTAAGTTTAAAAAATGTCCGTGTGGCCTTGGGCCAGGAGAAAGATCTCTGAAATGACACAAAAATTGATACTCATTTAAGAGAAAAATGACAAGAATGAAAAAATTCTAAACTATTATGTTTCTCTTACAGTATGCCTTTTCAAAAGTCCTGACTATATAAATATTAGAAATTCCTACCACATTCTCTCCTTTTAAGTTTATCTGCATGCAGGATGGTCCACAATTCACATCTCCAATCTTCATCTTCACCCTAATTGAGGTCTTTTCTGCTGCTACTGCTGCTAAGTTGCTTCAGTTGTGTCCGACTCTGTGCAACCCCATAGACGGCAGCCCTGGGATTCTCCAGGCAAGAACACTGGAGTGGGTTGCCATTTCCTTCTCCAATGCAGGAAAGTGAAAATGAAGGCGCTCAGTTGTGTCCGACTCTTAGCGACCCCATGGACTGCAGCCTGCCAGGCTCCTCCATCCATGGGATTTTCCAGGCAAGAGTACTGGAGTGGGGTGCCATTTAGAATTATGATATAAATGCTTTTTTTTTTTTTCCATTTTGATATAATTCACATACCATACAGTTCACCTTTTTAAAGAGTACAATTCAGAGGGTGTTTTTTTAATTCACAAAGTTGTAAAAAGCCATCACCACTAATTCCAGTATATTTTTGTTTGGTTAATTATAGTTGATTTATAATATGTTAATTTCAGATGTAAGCACAGTGATTCAGTTATTCATGGGTATATTCTTTTTCCTTCAAGGTGATTACAAAATATTGAGTATAGTTCCCTGTGCTGTGTAGTTAGGTCCTTGTTGTTTATCTATTTCATTTCTGTGTATGTTAATTCCAGCCTCCTAATTTACACCCCCTCCCTTTGGTATAAGTTTATTTTCTATGTCTGTGAGCCTTCTTTCTGCTTTGTAAGTAAGTGTGTTTTGTTTTTAGCGTCTACCTATAAGCAGTATCATATTTGTCTTTGTCTGGCTTCACTTAGTATGATAGTCTCTAGGTCTATCCATGTGGCTACAAATGGCCCAGTACATATTATGTTGAAACATTCCTGGAATAAATTCCACTTCATTATGGTGTATAACTCTTTTTATAGGTTGCTGGATTCAGTTTGTTAGTATTTTGTTGGAAATTTGCATTTGTGCCCTTAGGGGGTTATCTTGTGATGTCTGTCTGGTTTTGCCATCTACAAGTGTATTAACTTGCTAGGGCTGCCATAACAAAGTCCTACAGACTTGGTGGCTTAAGCAGAAATTTATTGTGCCATAATACTGAAGGCTAGAAGTCCTGCATTATGGTATCAGCAGGTTTGGTTCCCTCTTGAGAAGCTTGAGGGATATATGAAGGATATGTTCCAGACCTCTCTGGTTTTTAGGTGGCTGTCTTCCTTCTGCTTTCTGTGTCCAAATTGCCCCTTCTTCATTTTGGAATACAGACCACATTAATTATGTCATTTTTAATTTAGCTATCTCTATAAATATATCCAAGTCTGGTCACATTCTGAGGTGCTGGGGGTATCTTTAACATAAGAATTTTGAGGGCATAATGTTCAGCCCATAACAGGCATAATTAATACTGGTCTTGTAGAATGAGTTGAGACATGTTTTAATAGTTTATTTTAATATATTGTGATTAGTTCAAAACATCCAAAATATCACTTCAATATGTAATGAAAAAATTGAAAGTGAAGTTGTTCAATCGTGTCTGACTCATTGTGACCTCGTGGACTGTAGCCTGCCAGGCTCCTCTGTCCATGGGATTTTCCAGGCAAGAATACTGGAGTGGATTGCTGTTGCCTTCTCCAAGGGAATCTTCCCAACTCAGGGATCAAACCCGGGTCTCACACATTGCAGAAATATGTAATAAGTATTTTAATTTTTTTTTTCTTTTTTGGCTGCACTTCAAGACTTCTGAGACCTTAATTTCCCAACTAGTGACTGAACCTTCACCCTCAGCAAGTGAGCAAGCAAGTGGGATCCTAACTACTGGACCACCAGGGAATTCCCTGCAATTCATTGTATATGTACTAAATGTTATCACTTGGGGCACATTTCAGTTTGTTCTTGCCACATTTCAAGCACTATGGGCTACTCTATTTTTATCCTTTGTACCTAACCTGTTCTTTTTTTTCAAAGCAGTTTTCCTTTGTACTTTAAATTTAGGAGTTTACCAACATATGCTTGGTTTGTGTGCTTTTAAAGTATCTGTGGGGAACTACACAACAGAGTTTATCTTAAGCAGGAAGGTTTCCTTCCATTCTTTATCTGTTCTCCTGCCTCCATTTTGTCTTTTGATTCTGGGATGCCTATCATTCACATGTTGTTTCTCCTGTCCTGTCTCTTATTATGAGTCCTCTGAATTTTATCTCGTCCCCCCCCCCTTTTTTCCCCTTTGTTTTGAGCTTATTTCTTCTACTTGGTTTTCCAACCCACTAACCTTTCTTTCATTATTAACTATAAATCAGAACTCAGTTTTTAGCACTGGAAAATGTTTCATTCTGTAGTCAAGTATCTGAATTTTTTCTGTTAAAATATTTACTAAAGTTTAGTGCAGTATTTCTTTTTCCTAGAAAACTGTTCTGAGCTGTTCACCGGCTTGTATTACTGTTGCTGGAGCCCCTCTCAAGTACATAGTTCTGTCCCTTTGCTGCTCTTGGCTCTGTTCTCCACTCCCCTGGCATAGTGTGCTTGTGGTCCTGAGCAGTGAACATTGAGCACCAGGAGCTATAACTGCCTCCATTCCTATGGCAGCTGCAGGTGATCTGACAAGGTGTCAGCTTTCCACCTGGTCCCATGAGGAAGTTCCAGGCCTCCTGAATGGACTGGGCATTTGTTAATACAGGTGATAGATATTTCCCTCTGTTGAGAACAGATTTTAGCACTGGAGATCTAGTGTTTCTTTTTTATGAACTGCCACACCTGATATTTTTTCTGTTCTAACTTTAGATATTGATTCTTGAGTCACCAACAAAATGCAGTCAGTATCATGGAACGACTTCTTGTTTTATGTTGGCTAAAAAATTGTTCCTTGTGTTCAATTGAACACAAACATTATAGATATGATTTACCTAACAGTATATTACACTATTTTTACTTTTTAGTTAACACAGCTTTTGAGAAATGAACACTGGGGAAAACAGTGTATTATTACCCCAGGCTTAGCTACAGTAAAGAGCCTAATAGTCTAAAGATAATGGAAAACAGCCTTCCTGTTGCTTTCAAATTATGACATATCCTCTTTGACATATGAAAATATAATGGCAAACAAAGTGTCAGTGTATTTTAATCACCCATCTATAGCTTTTCTCTTTTTTAATTGAAGTTAATTTACAATATTGTGTTAGTTTCTGGTGTACAGAAAAGTGATTCAGCTCTCTCTATATATACACCTTTTCATATTCCTTCCCATTATAATTTATTACAGAATATTAAGTGTACCTCCTTGTGCTGTACAGTAGGACCTTATTATTTCATATTAGTTTGTATCTTAAACATTTTTCTTCTCATTTTTGAATTTAGTAAGAACTGAATAGAGTGATTAAAAGGATTCACTACCAATTAAAAATATTTTTACAAAGCAACTAACACCAAAGCATATCCTAACAAATGACTACATTTTTAAATCTTCCCTGTATACCAGGGTAAAAACGTTTTAACATTTCCACCCCTGTTCATGCTTCTTATCTGTTTAAATGTCACTTCCTCAGAATCACTATATGAGTTAGCCCCCATTTTCTAATTTGGAGTTATTTCAGAACTTGTCATCACATGTTTATTCTTTATTGATTCCTAGTCCACTGTTCTGTGGACTTAGCACAGTAGCTGCATCTTGTAAGTGCACAATATTTCTAGGTTAATGAATGACTTGAGATTGAGTAAATTTTATCCTGCTGCATATCACTCAAATCCTTTGACACACTTGAGTTTCCACAATGTTTTTGTTGCAGAGTATCATCAATTCTTCCAAAATTTGACTTATTTCTTCCCATCTAGTTTCCATGCATCTGTTCCCATCATTCATTTTCCAGAGAGCAGCTAGATTGTTCTGTTGGAAAGCAAAACTCGTTTCCATTGGCCTTAGAATAAAGTCTAAAATACGGTATCAGGCCTTCAGGGCTTTGGGAGAATCTTGCTCTGCTTCCCTCATTGATCTCAGTCCTGGCTGCAGGTGTTTTTTGGGTGTTTTCTGTCCCAATACTTTCTCCTGTGTATTCTGTACATGTTGTTCCTTCACTGGGCAGGAACCCTATCGTGACTGATCAATTATTAACACTAAGCTAGCCAGTGTCATCAACCAGTTAAGCCAAGAAAGCATATATAACGCTGCTAAACTGAAACAAATACATTGAAAAAAGTGAGAGAATGGATGTCAGTCATGTAAATTACCAAGAATATGTTTTGACGAGGATTTTAGGAAGTGACAGAAAAGTGAAATAAATCCTCAGGAAGCAGTCAGGGTACTCATTTCTGTAGATAACTCTTTCCCAAAAGAAGCCCCTTTTATGGCTTAATTTTTCTTCAGAGTTGTCTCTCTTGAATGTATGAGTTTCTCATTTTCGTGGGATAGATGCATTTTAAATCCTATCACCCAGCTTCAATAGCTACTAGTTGTGGACAGTTTTTCTTTACATCCCCCATTTACTTTCTATTTAGAGATAATTTTTTTAGAGTTTTGAGGCAGATCCCAGCCATCACACCATTTCACCCACAAACATTTAAAAATGTATCTCTAAAAAACTAATGCCTTTCGTTTTAGGATAACGAATTCCGTTACCTAAGTAAAAAAAATATCAAATTTCTAGTCAGTGTTCAGGTATTTCCTAAATTGTCCTATGCTTACCAATTTGTTTGAATCAAGATCCATATATTTCCCATATATTGTGAATCCTTGATAATTCTTTTTAAGTTTTCTTTTATTCAGTAAGTGTTCCCTTGAAGCTATCTTGTTGAAGGACCGGCTGTTGTGCTTGTCCAGTTTCCCAGAGTCTTTGCAGACTGCATTATCACGTTCTCACTTAGTACGGTTCCTTTTCCCTATAAATTCTGTAATTTGTTATCTCTAGTAAGATTCTTTATTACTTTATTTATTAAAAACTTTATTACTAAAAGTATTAAACATACACAAAAGTAAAGACAACAGTATAAAATTCCCATGTACCCATCCCTCAGCTTCAACAATCGTGGCCCATGTTGTTTCGTCCGTACTGACTCCCACCACTCAGATTATTTAGAAACAGATTCTAGACAATCATACGAGTCTCTAACGACTTTAAAAAAAAAAAATCACAGCAACAAAGCTAAAACTGAAATTTTATAGTTTCTTCATATAAATTCAAGTCACTGCTAACATTACTGCAATTGCCTTATAATTGTTTTACAGTTCATTTGAATTAATATTCATTTGTTCATAAAATGTAATTGCTAGGTTGTAAAGTTTAAGAATTGCGAGTTTTAAAATTAATCCTTTCAAACTGAAAAAAGTTATATGACTGCTCAAATCTACAAAACAAGGTACTGTATATACAAAGAGGGTTCTACCTTTTGTTCATTAGTTTTTATTCGGAATTCTTTCCTGCCTTAAAGAGTTATTTTTTTTTTACGGATTCTCCTTAAGAGTGGTGATGGCTACTCCTCCCCTCCCCTCCGCCCGTACTCTGGACTTTTCTCTACCCTGGCACCTCTCCTGAGAGCTCACTCCGAACGGTCTTCCTCGTTGCTTTCCTTCCCTCCTCCCACTTCCTGCCTTGGCCGACCGCGCGGGCCGCACCTGCAGGACGCGTTTCCATTGGTGACATCTTGGCGGGCCCGCCGGTGGCACTTCCTCCTTTACACCCCGTGACCCACGTCCGGCTCGCCGCCCTCGCAGTCACGCGGCCTCTGCCTCCGGGACGCAGCCCCGTGCGCCGGCCTTCCGCACTCCAGGCCCCGGACCCGTCGTGGTGAGCCGCCGCGAGCGGACGACCCCGCCCGCACTTCCCCCAGCCCCCCTGGCTCCTTGGAACTCCCCTACCTCCTCCCGCGCAGCCGCCCCCTACCCCAGGAACTCTTTCTGCCCCCTCCTCGCTGCCCCAGGAGCTCCCCCTCCCCCACCTACCCTGCGTCCCCAGGAAGTCCCCTCGACCCGACCCGGGAGCTCCGCCCCCAGCCCCAGGAGCTGCCCGCCCCCCTCCGGTCCCGGGAACTCTTCCGCGCGCCTCCTCGGAGCCCCTCGGCTTCGAGAGCTCCGCCTTCCCTCCCCCGCGGCTCCGGGAACCCCTGGCCGGAGAACTCTTTCCCACTTCGCCGCGAAGGCTTTCGCTTCGCTCCACGGCCTGAAACCTCTGCCACCCTAGTGAGTCCCCAGTGAGTCCCCGCTGCCCTGGGAGCCCCCTCCCACCTCGGGCCCCGGGAACCTACGTCTCGTGACCTTCCCCTCCCCCCACCTCGCGCGGCCCGGGCAGCCTCTCCCTCCCCCAACCCGTAGTTCGCCCCGCCCCGGAAGCTTCCGCTGACCCCGCCCAGGCCCGTGGATGGGGCGCCCTGTCGTCGGGCCTTCCTGTAGGGCTTTGCCGACCCAAGGCTGTCGGATCGGGGGTTGGAGGCCGAGCGAACCCCTTCACGTCCCAGTCCCCCCGCCAGGAGCCTAGCGTCCGGGACTGATACCGCGCTTCCCGCCGAAATCGCTCAGACGCGCCCCTGGCGGCCCGCGGCCGCGAGCTTGAGAGCGCACTTTGAAGCCTGGTACGAAGCGTTTGCCCCCAGCCAGTTGAGTTTCAATTTCAGGTTGATAACAAAAGGAGGTGCACCTGGCCTTTCCGCGGAATCTTCTGCGTTTTTAAGCTTCGGGTGGAGTTGGGGGTCCTTTGGCTGTAAACTGCGCTTGCTGGTTGAAAATAGAAATCGGTCCTGCTCTCTTCAGCGGTAAGTTTTAGGGCAGAGTCAACTGCGTAATCCTGAGGCGGCGTCTCCCGCGGACTGTGATTTAAGAGGTAGAACTTTCTGATTAATTAAGACAATCTACCAGTCTGTGCGTGCTGCTAGTTGTAGGTTAAAATTCATTTATAAGTAAGGGCGAAAATGCTTTTCGGGCCCCACTAGGACACGGATAAAACAGGGTGAAGCCAGGGAGCTGCTGAGATCCAGTCCCTGAATAGAAACCTTGGGGGCGCAGTTTCAGCCACCCTGTGTACTTAGTAGATAAACCTAATCAGTCGGGCGCTGGAGGTGAGCCCTTTTTATCTTGATGGGTCTACCTGGATCTGAACTAAATCTTGCCTAACCAGTATAGTAGAGTGAGGTAGAACTCGTTCTGGAATACCTCCTGGGAGCAGTTAGATATGTTGAATCTCGGCCCCGGCCCAGATCTATTGTTTTAGAATCTGCCTTTTAACAAGATCCTTGGGTGGTCCGTGTGCTCACTTAGGTCATAGACAGTTGCGGGCAGGGGGGTGGAGTTGTGCAAAATGAGTCTTCAGGTGTTGGACCCAAGAGTAGTGTTTTGTAACACTTGGCCCCAGTGGTCTCGACGGGCTGTCGGGGAGCCGGGTGGGAGACCAGTGTATATCCTTAACGCTTGAACATGTGTGCGCCATAGTTCAGCCACGTGGGAATCGGTTTCCTCGCGTCTGACCGCGCCTGGGTTTGCGTGTCCGAGCCAGGGGCTTTTGGTCTGCGGACCACACTGGAATGAGCAGGTAGCAGGGTGATAAACCCAGGCAAGGAATTAAGACCACTAAGATGACCAGGCTCTCTACCCTTTAGATTCTACTCTTTTCTGAGGGTAGAGGAGAGGGACAGTTGATGAAGCTTCTTGAAAACCCTCGTCTAGAGAATTTGAAACTGTTAACTTCTTAAATTGTAGTACTTTATATAGGTTTTGCTCCCCAAAGTAGCATCTCATGTAATAGAGGATGCTTATAAGGCAAGACAGGCACTGTCTACGGCAACAGGCTTAGAGAAACTGACTTTTCTCAGTTATGCGGTTCTAAAACTAAGAATGTGCTTTAGTTCTCAAACGAATTCGCTGGACATATCAAAGTCTTCTGCGGACAGCTTTATTCTGTGGCTGTGGTTGATGGTAGATTGATGTTTTTATTATTTTAAAACATTTCAACACTATTCTCAGTTAAAAGAGCAACGTTATATATCAAATACAGGTCTCAAGAAATGAAATTATTAAAAACAGGAAAGGAAAATCTTTTTAATATCTCCACCCAGCCCTCCAGGGATGTTTGCAAATTGTAAATACTGTTACGACAGTTTATAGCAAACTACTTTTGCCTGGAGCACATCACTGAACACGGCCTGGTCTCAAGTGCCGATCAGCGGCGCAACTCCTCTCCTCCCTGCTCGGCCCGCCTTCTGCTTCCGGGAACCGCTCCTCCCCGCAGACCCGCCCAGAAGGTTCGCCTCCCACTCTAGATATTTAAATTTTCTTAACCACGGTTAGGGTTTTCTGTACGGAACGCGCCTTCTGAGTAAATCTTTCAGGGCAAGTGGGATGGTTCCAGGCTGTTATTATCTGTATTACCCTCTGAAAAAGATAAACCTTTCCAAAGCTGGTGGCGTGGGGCAGGCGTGTACTTTCTTTAAGGCAACCCGGCGCTTAAAAACGGCTTGCCACAGCCTCGGCTCTCAATTTACTGGAGAGGAGCTCAGAGCCGGTCCCAGCCAGGGGATTGCTGCCTCTGCTTGCTCCGGTAGTGCTGGGGCATTAAGATAAAATTTCCTTGTCGCTCTTTTTTTAGGACGATTCGTTACCTACCTGGAGTGTCTTCGACTGTGGGCATCCCCCGGTGTTCTTTAAGGTGAGCTATTTTAAGAAAATCTCTCAGTTTATAATTGATTTCTTGATGCAGAAAACTTGCTGAGTTAAGATTTTTTTTCCACTAGCTGTAAATCTAACGTTGAGCAGGAAGCCAGCTCTTATTTTCATAAGTTTTAGTTAATGTTCTAAGTACTGAAAGTCTGCGAAGAATCCAAATCTAGAGGATTCTGAGGTCAACAGTAAGGATATTGCTCTATGTATTAGAAGTACATATGTGTTTTGGAAAAGTGCTTTTTTCGCTTTATAATTTCTGTTTTGGGCACTTTAAATAATTCTTAAATGAAATATTTGTTCTTATATGCTTCCTGTCCCCCCCCCCTTCTGCTTGTCTTTTTTAAGCTAACCAGACTGCCATATTATAGAAGGTGGTGTTGGCCCCACGTGGCCATCAGTTAATCTCTTGCTAATCTTGGGCCTGCTGTGCTGGGGGTGGGACTACAGTGACCTACTGAACAGATAAGTCTGTTGCTACTAGCCTCTCAACGCGATTGCAAAGAGTTTTAAACAAATTATGAATTGTTTCCCTAGATGCTCTGGGATCATAGAACTATAGATTTAATTTGTGGGGACGGGAGAAAGTCTTGTGCAAAAGTTGGTAAATTTAAGCTGAGACTATAAGGATTAGTGGGATTTAGCTAGACAGAAGATTGGGTGGGCTATCTTCAGACAGATAATTACTACGTGTGTCAATTCCAGTGGAACAGAGAGCCTGCCACATTTCCGGCACAGAGAAATACAGGAATAAAGGTTTGTTTGCTTTCTAATGCAAGTGTGTTTCAGGTCAAAGTTTCAAGGCCTGAGCACCCCCTTGGCCCTATGATTTGTGTTCCAGACAGTGGGGAGCCACTGAGGTGTTGAAACAGTAGAGTGACACAAAATTACACTCAAAACAGCTGCAGGTTGGGCTGGTAGGAAGGATTGGAAAAGTTGTAGATGTGAATGTCTTGGAAAGGGCTTGTTGGTACTGGAAGTAGAAAGGGATGAAGGCGATGCACAAAGATGATGATGATTTGATACTCAAATCATAATGTCAAGCAGTGTGCTAAGGACCAAGATACGAGAAACCTCTATACTTGTTGGGGTCAAGAGTTATCGAATAGAATTTAGGCATGGATTAGGAATAGGATTAGGGTGGAGAATGGGATCACCCCCCACAAAGAAATAATGAGCTCATTAGATTTAAGGGCTTGCAAGTTGTTCAAAGATTGCTTCAGTTTCATTCTAGAGCCTTTGGATGGCAAGTAAGGCCATTTATGCTTCAACCAGGGTACTATAGAAGAGTTTCAGAAAAAAGCGGTGTTCATTTGTGGTACATAGGTTGAACTATGGAATGGAGTTTGTCTAGGCCAGTCTTGGCCTCGGGGAATCTAAGTCTAGGAACCTTTGTGTCCTGAACCCAGAATTGGCCCTGGAAATACAAGGATCAGGTGAGGTTACCTGCAAAAAGGGGGCCAGTGATTGTGTATGGTGAAACTTTGGGGAAGGACTCAAAGAGGCAGAGTACCTAAGGAATTAACAGGAAAACCAAGAGCCAAGAGGAGAAAGGATTTCCAGAGAGAATGGTTAAATCCTGTGGGCACAGAAGAGATGGAGATAAGAAAATGTTTTTCTTGCCATGGAGATCCTTGGCAGAGTGACATGTGCACTGGTTTAATTGTGTGGGTAGGGAAGGGCGTGTAAGAAGCCTTTTTGAGGATGAGATTTCACTGAAAGGGAGAGCAAAACCAAGTAGCTGGAGGCAAGTTGGTATAAGGAAAGATGTATCTTACGGGCTGATTAGAAATGAGAAAATCTCCTTAATTGATAAGAAAAATAGTGTTCAGTGAAGTTTGTGTGAAGATGGAGATTCCTTGGGGTGGGTGGAGTTGACCATGGCAGAGCCACAGATAAGAGCTCAGCTACAGAAGAAGCAACTCCCTTGTTTATAAATTTCTAGAACTTGCTCTGATTTGCTTCACCAGGTCTCTGTTAAACCAGTTTACTTTTCTTTTTCTTACCATTCATGCTCTCTGGTTTTAATTGTGGGGTTTTTAGAAATCTGTCCATGTTTTGCTCTAATAGTGTAAATATGCCATGCCATTTGAGATAGTTTTAGGATTCATCTGAGGTAAGATTCTGTTTTATCTTTCTGTGTGATAATGTGCCTAGATTTTTTTGAAAAGGCACTTTTTACCACTGACTTAATAGCTACATCTGTTATACTTGATATCAAATTATAATTCGATAAAACAACTTCTGTATACTTGTGCCGGTTCTGAATATATTTTTGGCCCTATCTGTATTTTTATTGTCTGTTATTCGTATATTGGTGTCTGACTCAGCTCCTGCTTTTCAGAATGCTGCCCTTCGACATGGATTTGACCTTTACTCTTTTTTCAGCTTGGACTCTGGGTGTCAGATGCCACTTGCACTTCATGGCACTTTGTCAGCAGGGGCACCTGTCATGCCTCTTGTACAATGAAGAGTGTATTCCATTTCTAGTTCCTCAGTGAAACATTGAACAATGTAATGTGTTTTATTTTGTTTTTTTGGGGGGGGGGTCATGCTGTGCTGCTTATGGCACTAGGGATTGAACCCAGGCCATGGCAGTGTGAAACTGAGAGGCTTATAGTTTGATTTCTATGTTTGCATCTCATGTAACTGATACTCTGCTGATGGACTTATCTGTTTGGATATGCCTTAATTTGACCTTGCACTTGATTGGGGTTTTGAGTAGACAATAGGACTTCTCACCTACTGTCTTGCATTTTACTTTAATGATGCAGTAATGCAGTCTGTTTTCCTTTAGTTTCATATTCTTGTTATACATATTAAATGAAAATTTATGTAAAGTAGTTTTTGCTTTCTTTTCAGCCACACAAAGCTGCACCCGAGCTTGTTTGACGTCTACTTTGTCGAGTGTCCATGATGTTGGGCCCTGAGGGAGGTGAAGGCTTTGTGGTCAAGCTCCGTGGCCTGCCCTGGTCCTGCTCTGTTGAGGATGTGCAGAATTTCCTCTCCGACTGCACGATCCATGACGGGGTCGCAGGTGTTCACTTTATCTACACTAGAGAAGGCAGGCAGAGTGGTGAGGCTTTTGTTGAACTTGAATCGGAAGATGATGTAAAATTGGCCCTTAAAAAAGACAGGGAAAGCATGGGACATCGGTACATTGAAGTGTTCAAGTCCCACAGAACCGAGATGGATTGGGTGTTGAAGCACAGTGGTCCAAACAGTGCTGACACTGCCAATGATGGTTTCGTGCGACTTCGAGGACTCCCGTTTGGATGCACCAAGGAAGAGATCATTCAGTTCTTCTCAGGGTTGGAAATCGTGCCAAACGGGATCACATTGCCTGTGGACCCCGAGGGCAAGATTACAGGGGAAGCCTTTGTGCAGTTTGCCTCACAGGAGTTAGCAGAGAAGGCTCTAGGGAAGCACAAGGAGAGAATAGGGCACAGGTATATTGAGGTGTTCAAGAGCAGTCAGGAAGAAGTTAGGTCATACTCAGATCCCCCACTGAAGTTCATGTCAGTGCAGCGGCCAGGGCCCTATGACCGCCCTGGCACAGCCAGGAGGTATATTGGCATCGTCAAGCAGGCAGGCCTGGAGAGGATGAGGTCTGGTGCCTACAGTGCAGGCTATGGGGGTTATGAGGAGTACAGCGGCCTCAGTGATGGCTATGGCTTCACCACCGACCTGTTTGGGAGAGACCTCAGTTATTGTCTCTCTGGAATGTACGACCACAGGTATGGAGATGGCGAGTTCACTGTCCAGAGCACCACTGGACACTGCGTCCACATGAGAGGTCTGCCCTACAAAGCCACAGAGAACGACATTTACAACTTTTTCTCCCCGCTCAACCCTGTGAGAGTCCACATTGAGATTGGCCCTGATGGAAGAGTGACCGGCGAAGCTGATGTTGAATTTGCCACTCATGAAGAAGCCGTGGCGGCCATGTCCAAAGACAGGGCCAACATGCAACATCGATACATAGAACTTTTCTTGAATTCCACAACAGGGGCCAGCAACGGGGCATATAGCAGCCAGATGATGCAGGGCATGGGGGTGTCAACCCAGTCCACTTACAGTGGCCTTGAGAGCCAGTCTGTGAGCGGCTGTTATGGGGCTGGCTATGGTGGCCAGAACAGCATGGGTGGATATGACTAGTTTTGTTAGTAGCTTTTGAGTTATTTCAGTCAAATTTTCACAGGCAGCCAACAAGCAGTGAAAAGCAGTTATTACTCTAGAGGAAGCTATGGGACCCATTTTGCACCATGAGTTTGTGAAATCTGGATTAAAAAATTACCTCTTCAGTGTTTTCTCATGCAAACTTTCTTCTAGCATGTGATATTGAGTAAACTAAAACTATTTTCAGCTTTTCTCAATTAACATTTTGGTAGTGTATTTCTGGAGTGATGTTATCTGAGTTTAAAGTAGATTTAAGTATGTTAAATGTGGATCTTTTACACCACATCATCGTGAACACATTGGGGAGGCGTGCTTTTTTGGAAAACTCAAGGTGCTAGATCCCTAATTCAAAGAGGACATTTCTCATGTTTGTTCATTCTAGTTTATTTTCATTTAAAATCTCTTAGGTTAAGTTTAAGCTTTTTAAAAGTTAGTTTTGAAAATTGAGACACATTACTAATACTGTAGGAATTGGTGAGGCCTTGACTTAAGAACTTTCTTTGTACTGTGATTTCTTTTCGGGTGTATTTTGCTAAGTGAAACTTGTTAAATTTTTTTGTTAACTAAATTTTTTTCTTAAAATAAAAAGACTTTTTCACAATGACTGGCACAGACTATATGCTCACCAACAAATAGTAAAATGACCTGGGTGGTTGAGTTTAATACTGCTGTGTTAAAGTGTGAATTTTAAATTTAGCACTATTAATTTCCCTTGTGTTTCTTACAACAAGGCTAAATTAAAAATCAAATTTAAAAACATTAAACACACGAGTGGAAATGATGACTAGAAACTAGAATGGAAACAGAGTTCCAGTTTTCCTGTGACTTTTTTTCTATTGATCAGCCGTTTGTAATATCCTGCTGTTCCGTTTATACCAGGGTGGCACCTATTCATAGCTAGAGGTGTTTAGTTTTTGGTGCTACATATATTGAGTCATTAGCCACAATTTATGGTTTTATATAAGATGTGCTGTTTGGAACAGTCTGCCATATTTATGATTATTTCGATCGGATACACTCTAGGGTTAGAGTTTGGTTTTTGCAGGATATGCATATTCTGAAGTTTGAGACCTACATCCAAATTGTTAGAAATTGTTGATCTAGCAGTGGGAAGCAAATTTTAAATTTCAGGTAGCTCTGCACACAGCATTCAGTTCAGTCGCTCAGTCATGTCCGACTCCTTGTGACCCCATGAATCGCAGCACGCCAGGCCTCCCTGTCCATCACCAGCTCCCGGAGTTCACTCAGACTCAGTCCATCGAGTCAGTGATGCCATCCAGCCATCTTATCCTCTGTCATCCCCTTCTCCTGCCCCCAATCCCTCCCAGCATCAGAAGTCTTTTCCAATGAGTCAACTCTTCGCATGAGGTGGACAAAGTACTGGAGTTTCAGCTTTAGTATCATTCCTTCCAAGGAAATCCCAGGGCTGATCTTCAGAATGGATTGGTTGGATCTCCTTGCAGTCCAAGGGACTCTCGAGTCTTCTCCAACACCACAGTTCAAAAGCATCAATTCTTTGGCACTCAGCCTTCTTCACAGTCCAATTCTCACATCCATACATGACCACAGGAAAAACCATAGCCCTGACTAGACGGACCTTAGTCGGCAAAGTAATGTCTCTGCTTTTGAATATACACAGCATTGCAGTCACATTAAACACTATCAAGACTAACGAGAGAATTTGACTTCATGGGTGTTCATTTTCCCATTTTAGTGTCCAATCAGTGTAGCCCAGATCTGTTAAGTCTGTAGGTAGACTAGAGGGAGCCTTAGGCCTTTCTAACTTTGTTGGATTTATGGCCCCACCCTGTCATTCTTCCCACCAGTGGTCTGCAGACTCAGATGGCAAACATACAGTGGCAACATCACCCAGGAATGCCAGAGCTAGGGTGCAATGAAAAGGCTAAGGTTTAATTAGAGCAGTGAAGTTTTAGGGAGTATATTTATTCCCTGTAGATCTTTGCAAATTTAAAAGTTCAAATATGGAAGGAGTGGGCTTCCCTGGTGGCTCAGATGGTAAAGAATCCACCTGCAATGTGGGACACCTGGGTTTATCTCTGGGTTGGGAAGGCCTTCTAGAGGAGGGCATGGCAACTCCCCTTACCTGGAGAATTCCCATGGACAGAGGAGTCTGGTGGGCTCCAGTCCATTGGGTCACAAAGAGACACGACTAATCACAGCACATGGAATGGGCTCTAAGAACCCGGGGTAGGAAATCCGGAATGTGCTGGATGACTGCAAATCCCACTGCAGCTGCAGTGGTTACCTGCCTCTTAGTAGAACCCTTGGTCACCTCACCTGAGGTATGTGGTTGATACAAGGAAAATCTATGTCTCAAAGTTTGCTCCGGGAATGAGGTAAAATGCTGGTAAGCCAAAGCAGCCTGCCCTGAAAATGGTTTCCATTTTGATGAATCAGTTTGATGGCAGGGGACCCAAGATAGTTATGTCTAAAAATCTATTCCTAATAATAGACCTGCAGTACAAAATACTGCACTTGTTTTCTAATTTTGTCAAAAATTGTGAAAACTTCAAATGTGCCTTGGCCTTCAAATTTTTACTACCCAACCTCGGAAAGGAAACTACATATTAGGACTGAGTGTATAAGTTGTAAGCACTTTTGGAGCCCTTTTAATATTTAGAATTGAAGCTTGGAGACTGACCTCTAGGAGGGAGATCCTGAGTGTTGAGAAGGATAGATGTCCACTTCCGGAAGAGGAGAGAAAGTGGAAGCAATTGGATGAATGGGCAGCGAAGCCTGAAAGGCGGTTAAGGAGCCTTGACCCTGCCACATCTGTGGTGAGGCTAACACCTATGGGTGTCAGGGTCCTGCAGGTTCAGTTCTGAGGTGTCCGTCAGCTTTTGTTCCCAGCATTTGATTATGTGAGCAAAAAGCAGATTGAAGTCAGAGTTTTCTATTTTCAGAACAGAGCCAGGTCTCAAGCCCAGAGACCATCAAATGAAGTGGAGGAAGGGCCTGGCAGCATTGCAACAATGCGTGTGTAGTAGATTATACATCTTATCCTCTGAGGCCAAGGGTAAGAAGTGACCCAAATCTCATATGCAGTTGCATTGATAGTCTGAGTTAATACTGATCCCAGGCATCCAAAATGCCAACTTCTTTTAGAGTGGGAGCATAAGAAGGCCAGGTGATATGGATTCACAGGCCCAAGTTCATGTCACTGGATTAAACAGGTGAAGATGCCTCGGGTTATCTCCATGAGTGAGTAGGAAGGGGTATCCTTGGCAGCTAATAGGTTTTCCCCCACCCAGAAACACGCTTGGGTGCTTGTGAAGTTAAGTGGTAGGTAAGGCCAAGAGGAACCTCTTAGAAAGTGTTCCCCATCCAGGACAGTGAACAGAGATTCTGTGATGTCTGCAACGTGTGGGGTTAGAGCCATACTCCGAGGCTTGAAAAGGTTAAGCCTAACCCTTTTTATTTGCAAATCTGGTCCCCAGAAAGCAGATGGATTCTGGCAGATGAAAGCAAACAACCAGGAACTTAACCACACAGTTGGCCCAGGTGCAGCTCAGTGCTTAATGTGATGTGTTTGCTGGAAAGACAAAGCCTCTGGAACTTGGGAAGCCCCTGAACTAGTGGAATACGTTCTGAGTTAGCATCAAGCAAAAGATTTTTTTTTTTTTAATGACCTTGTAACCTGGACATTTGTCTGTAGTCAGCTGGCTGGTGGTAACTCCTGCCCTCTGGAGACTGATCATCTTGCCAAATTCATTGTATTGATGGTATGCTCATTGGTCTTGGCAAGGAGGAAGCAGTGAGTACTTGGGATGCCTTAGAAAGACACCTCTGTGCTAGTGGGTGGAAGAGTTAAGGGCTCTGCTGTGTCGGGGACATTTTTAGGGTCTAGTATAATAGTCCTGGGCAGCAACTGGCAAACTAGGGCCCATGGGCCAAATCTGGACCTGTTTTGCAAATAGTTGTTACTGGTACACAGCCATCTGCATTCATTTATTTTGTATAGGCTGCTCTTGTGTTACCAGTTTCATCAGACCATGTGGCCCACAAAGCCTAGCAGATTTTTACTCTGAGCCTTTATAGGAAATATTTGCTGACTTCAGGCCTTGGGCAAAACAGACATTTCCTCCAATGGAAAAGTAAAGACACTGCCTCACCAAGAAGCATAAGTTTTGGCAGGACCTTTTGGATTTTGGAGAAATTTTGACTTGAAAACAGTGCTGCTACCCAACTACCAGGTGACTAGCAGGCTGCAGAGTGTCTGCAAGTTGCCCTGCTGCAAAGGACAGAGCAGGCTTCACCATCCAGGAATCACTGTTCTAAATCGTTCTGTGTGTTCTAAATCGTTTTGTGTGCTGTCTCTGATGTCTCACCACATGGTGACTGCTCAGCCACCTGCTGATGTTGATGGGAATCAACAGTTCCTCTGTAGCAGGGAGCTGTTTATCATTAAAAACCAATACAGTATTGTAAAGTAAAATAAAATTTAAAAAAGCTACTGGAGCTACTGTGCTCACCTTGCACTAAGATCCCCCTCTTGCTTGAGTGTTGACAGACGCATCAAATCCTGAGGCTCTTAACGATTTTGTTTTTAGACTTTGTGTAAAAATTCTTGGATGTATTTTGTCAGACTTATTTCTAGGTATTTTATTATATTTTAAATGGTGCCTTTTTCTTTTGCTGAAAGTTTTGTTCCTGGGACTAGAAATAGCAAGATTTAAAAAAAAAATTTTTTTTTAATGTTGACTTGTGGTCTTGCTAAAATCACTTGCTTATGCTGATTTAAATATAGATTCTTTGGATTTTCTTTTTTTCTTTATTTGGTTGTGAAGGGTCTTAGTTGCATCATATGGGATCTAGTTCTCTGACCAGGGATCCAGCCCAGGCCCTTGCTAGTTGCATCATATGGGATCTAGTTCTCTGACCAGGGATCCAGCCCAGGCCCTTGCATTGTTAGTGTGGAGTCTTTGCCACTGGATCACTACAGAGGTCCTGATTCTTTGAATTTTCTATGCACAAAGTCCTGCCATTTACAAATAATGGCAGTTTGATTAATTTCTTTCTAATCCTTAGGTACTTTTTTTCTTTTCTTAGACTTGTTGCTTACTTAGGTAAGTTCATTTTTTATCATTAGAAAACATGGTGATGAACAAAGTTGGGGTCAGGGGGCATCTTACTCCAAATTTCAGAGAAAGCTTTCAATAGTATTTCTCTATTAAAAGACTGATTTTTTGTTGTTGTTGTTAGATACTCTTTATTAGAATTTTCAGTTACTACAGGTTTAGTATCAATTTATTTTTTTAAATCACTGGTAAATTGGATTTTATTTAATACTCTTTCCTTATATATCTTTATTCCTTTTATCTATCTTCCAATCATTCTCTTCAGCTAAGTCTAATTGGCTGTTAAACATCAGTTACTGTGAGTTGTAAAGTTTCCATGTAACTTTTTTACATAATGTAGAAAAATTAATTTTTTCACAGTTTCGGTGATGAGAAGTAGGAATTAAGGCGTTGGCAAAGCCATTCTCACTCTAAGGAAGAATCTTGCCTCTTCCAGCCTAGGCGACTGCTGGCAGTCCTTGGTGTTCCTTGGCTTCTTTGTTCTTCCCTCTCTCCGTGTCCAAATTTTCCTCAAACTCATGTCTGTCTCATCAGTGATGCCATCTATCTCATCCTGTCATTCCCATCATTCTGCCTTCAATCTTTGCCAGCATGTCTTTTCCAGTGACTCAGTTCTTTGCATCAGGTGGCCAAAGTATTGGAGCTTCAGCTGAAGAGGTTTTCTGTAAGATAAGTACGTTATCTTTAGTGCATTTTGAGTAGATCTGACCTTAATACTCCTTTGATGGCTGGGTTGAGACTTGAGTGATAAACCCCTTTATAGGATCTGGCAGAGGATCTAACCATTAGCCAACCAAGATAACAGGATCATGCTCCCTCATGTTAGCTGTTAGCCCTCACTTCTTACCCTGAGCTTTATAGTATTTACATGTAGCTCAGATGGTAAAGAATCTGCCTGCAATGCAAGAGACACAGGTTCGATCCCTGGATTGGGAAGATCCCCTAGAGAAGGGAATAGCAACTTGCTCCAGTATTCTTACCTGGAAAATTCCATGGGCAGAGGAGCCTATTGGGCTACAGTCCATGGAGTCACAGATTTCAGACACAACTGAAGGACTAACAGAAATTGAGGATAAAAGACTGCTACCTTCTGTGGAACAGAAATATCAATGTTTTCAAATGACTAGTCTTAGAATAAACTGTATTAACTCTCTTTAAGTTAGGTAGGCCCTCCTTTATTTTAAGAGGACTGCCTGGGACTACTCAGCAATTCAAAGTAATGACCTACTGGCTCATGTAACAACCTGGAGCTCCAGATAATTATAGAATACTGTCATTATATATCAAAACATAGCCTTTATTATTTCTGAGTGCTGAGTAAGAAATTGGTTTCTTTTCTGAGATATCTCTGTACTATTCAGTTTTCTGGATAATTATGAAAAAACGCTTGCAATCAGAAAATAAGGTTGTTTAAATAAAAAGTGTGTGTGTGTGTGTGTATAATGTATATAGTCCCCCGGCAGGTACAGAACCTGGATTCTCTTTCAGATAGTGAATACCAGAAAGGCAGTGTAACCTAGTCCTTCAGAAACGGCTCAGGAGTAAGATGACCTGTGAGAACCTAGGTCTCCTCTTGAGCACAGAGGGCGAAATATGAAATCCCCATCACATAGGTTGTTCAGTTCAGTTCAATCGCTCAGTCGTGTCAGACTCTTTGCGACCCCATGAATCGCAGCACACCAGGCCTCCCTGTCCATCACCATCTCCTGGAGTTCACTCAGACTCACGTCCATCAAGTCAGTGATGCCATCCAGCCATCTTATCCTCTGTCGCCCCCTTCTCCTGCCCCCAATCCCTCCCAGCATCAGAAGTCTTTTCCAATAAGTCAACTCTTCGCATGAGGTGGACAAAGTACTGGAGTTTCAGCTTTAGCATCATTCCTTCCAAGGAAATCCCAGGGCTGATCTTCAGAATGGACTGGTTGGATCTCCTTGCAGTCCAGGGACTCTGAAGAGTCTTCTCCAACACCACAGTTCAAAAGCATCAATTCTTTGGCGCTCAGCCTTCTTCACAGTACAACTCTCACATCCATACATGACCACAGGAAAAACCATAGCCTTGACTAGACGGACCTTTGTTGGCAAAGAAATGCCTTTGCTTTTCAATATGCTATCTAGGTTGGTCATAACTTTTCTTCCAAGGAGTAAGCGTCTTTTAATTTAGGAAGTGTTTCTAACAGTGCCCATAATGACCCAAGTGTTCAGTTAAGTGGAACTTACCCTTTGCTTTCTCTGGTTCTTTCCTGGGCAGCCCTCATTTAGGAGATGACAAAAGGCAGGAATGGTGACGTAAACCCAGCCTCCTCCCAATCCCCAACCCCTGTTCTCGCGGTGGGTGGGGGTGGGGGGAACGGGCTTGAGAGAGGTCTGTGAGGCACAGCGAGTAATTCCACACAGTGAAACCTGGGCAGAGACTCCTCTCGTCTTATGACTGACTGACCTTTACCACGTCCTACTCCTTCCTTCCTACTGGAAGGGAAAAAGGAGAGCTAGCTTCTTTTGGGCATCAGCACCAGGCGCCAGCCACACCAGGCTAACATCAACTCTATCCTGCATGGCTCTCCCCCAACCTTCCCATCGCAGGCAGTGACTTTTCCCACCATCAACCCAGGCTCCCAGATGTTCTCCATGAGCCCTGTGCCCCAGCCTTGGACGGGTAGAATCAACCTAAACCACCAGGTGGGACCCTGTAATTGGTCAAAGCCAGGTTCACTGGTTGACCTCCCATGAGGGAGCTGCACAGCAAGGGTGTATGGGGATATGGTGCCTTTCAATGGATTATGGGGCGTGAGAAAAACTGTGGAGTTTGTTTAGGTGAAATTAGGCTGTTTGGCGGGGTGAAAGCCGATTAAAACTGTGTAACTGGTCTCCACCGCGAATCGGAGCTGGGGAATCAAAATGTTAAGATGGAAGTGGAACACGGCGTCCAGAAACGCCTCTTCCGGAGCTGGGCGCCCCAGTGGCAATCGAGGTTGAATCTCTTGCCAAAGTGACTCAGGTTCCCCTGGCAGCGATGAGCTTTCCTTCATAATGACTGAATTTCAGACAGAAGAGCACCTCACCCTTTGCGGTGGTAGAGACCTAATTTTCTCAGAGGACGGTTGCCGGTCACCCAGAAGAGGGCGTTCTGACAACTCTAGCCCCACGTGAGGCTACAGACTTTGCTTTTTTTTTTTTTTTTTTAAGGTGGAGCTAATTTTACTCTCCAATCAGTTATTTACATCAGCAGCCTCCGGCGTTCAGGGAGCGGGGCCCCCTCCCCAAGACGGAAAGGCGGGGCCGGAAACCGCCTTTGGGCAGATGATGCTGCGTGTTGCGTCAGGGCTGCGCCCTCCCCTGGGCGCGCCTGTGCCCTGCCTTCCTGGTCTCGCTGCCTGGGCTGCTGCTGCAGGTCTCATAATTCCTACTCAGGATTTGGCGGGGGTTCTCGCGTATGTCCCAGTCACGGTGACTTTCCTCTGGTTCTCAAAAAAGCAAAAAGGCCAAAGTTCCTTCTACCAGGAAAGATGTTTGCGCGACTGGCCCCTCTCCACTTTCACCTTTGAGGATTCATCTCGGATGTCATGTCACTTCAAGACTTAACCATATCACCCATCGCTGCCCAGGCACTCGCGCCGCTGCAGCACACTCATTTTACTTTTTTCATGATATCTATCCGACTCCTAATGTTGGGACCTTAAACACCTAAGAGGATCTTGTCTGGGTGGGTGATGAACGTGGCGTAGCCGTCCACGCCCATAGCACCCTGCTAGGGCTCTCCTACTCACCTTGGACAGTGAAAGGCACCAATTTCAACCAGGTATTCCGAGTTCCACTCAGGTTCTTGGAGTAATGGCTGTAGCTCTGGGCCAGCCTTTGAACCATCCCCTCACCCTGCATATGTATCCTGATCAAGGGCCCTAAACAGATGTATGATCCTCATTTTTAGACCTCAGGACCTGGGAGGGCTGAAGGCCAGAAGGCAGACTCCTCAGCCTCTAGAATCTCTTGTGCTGGCCTCCTAACCCTAGCCCACAGATCTTGGACACAGTAGACTTTCCAGAGGATCTGGTACCAACACCCTGGAAATGGATGGAAGGTTTGGAGCAGGACACCAGTAAAGGAAGGGCTTCCCAGGTGGTGCAGTGCCTGCCAAAGCAAGAGCCACAAGAGACTTGGGTTGGATCACTGGGTTGGCAAGATACCCAGGAAGAGGAAATGGTAACCCACTCCAGAGATTCTTGCCTGAAAATCCCGTGGACAGAGGAGCCTGGCGGGCTATAGTCCAGTTCAGACACAATAGCATATGCTCCTTGCTGCCAGTAGAGGTGGCTTGAAGCAACATCAAGGCAGGTGGCTGCCCCATCAGCCAGATTCAGACCTAGGTTGTGAGCCACTGCCTGGCAGGGACAGGGCAGACCGCTGCTGCCCTGACCTGTCTCCATCCCAGGGTCTCTGCCAGGAGCAGGGGCTGGGCAGGGTAGGCCTCAGCTCCTTCCACCTTAGGGTATGGAGGTCGGCAAGAGGGGGGAGGCTGCAGGTGAGCGGGCTGCCAAGGTGGAAGAGCCATTTCCACAGACCCATCCCATGCATGCTGGGGCCTCTCAGTGAGGTATTCCAGGGATGGGCTCTGGACATACTGAGACCCAGAGTGGCATGGATGGTTTAGGTTCTGAAACGCACACTGCAGGGCTTCTTGGGATGTTGCTCATAGTAGGGTCTCACAGGACATTACCTGGAGTAAGAGGAAGGGTCCATGGGTTGCTCTAAGGGTTACAGTAGTTTTTACTGGGCTGAGTCAGTGAAGGAAGAACTGCATTTCCTGGATTGTGTGAACACTCACTGGGCAAGCTGGGGTCTTAGCAGAGAGCAAACCACTGGGGATCATTCTAGGTTACAGGAAGTCATGGGGATCTGGGTCACAGGGACTTCTAAGGTCTTCAGGCAAGGTGTGGAAATTGTAATGTTCTTTGATATAATGTTGAGGTGTCTTGTGTGGTGCATGGATGAGGCAGGAGATCAATTATCAATTATCAGGAGGTCCTCAAAGTTGGGGTGGTGGTGCTGGGAATGGGCTTCAGACAAACATGAGGCCACAAGATGCATCAGCCATCCATGGGACATCCCCCACCCCACCCCAGCTGAGGGGCCTGGACTTTCCTGAGCAAGATTTTATCGTCTCGTCCCAACCTACCCATCCCCAACCAGACCCACAGAAGGTCATAGTCCATCAGAGGGGAAGATAAATTTAATTTAGAAATAAGCTCTGGACAGCCTTTTGAGGTAGCCTCAGGGCCCACCAACAGAGACAAAAGCCATCCTGAGTGGGTAAGGCCCCCAAGGGGAAGGGGACAGCATGGGAGCCAGTGCAGGGAGGGTCATGAAACCAATCCTGTGCTCAGCAGGTACTGGCAGAGCCTGTGGAGATAATGCGGAGTCAGGTCCTCACAAACTCCATATACACATCCTCAGCCTCAGGCGTCCCCAAGGCTGACTGGTTCAGGACAGTCCTGCCTTACACACAGCACAACATGTATTAATCCTCAAATTATACGGCTCTACTGCCTGAGTGCCAGGAAGGCTCTCAAAGAAGTCCGTCTCACCTGGAGTGAGGAGTGGAACAGCTTTCTCAGGTAAGGAGCTGCAAAAGGAACATATCAGATTAGCATCCTCGAACTTTCTGTCCTTTTCCCCCACCAAGATTCCTGGTACCAATTTAAACAGGTTTCTCTGACAGAGGCCCTCTCAGGGATGATTATCTGTGAATAACAAATTCTACTGCAAACCCAGGGACAGCCAGGACTCTGTCCTCCTTTCCCAAATTGTAGGACATTATGCCCAAATTGCTCTGCTCAGCTCAAAGGACACACAGTAGGGCCTGTCTCACCCGTGCTTCTGCTTGTTCTTGCATTTGCATTTGCCACCTGTGAAGGAAGACACAGGTAGTGCAAAGAGCCTGGAAAGCCTGGGCCCCCCTCCTCCCACTCGCTCCCCACCTCCACCTGACCCTGCTAGTCCCACTGCTCACTCAGGGCGAACAAGATTCCAGCGATGCACATGAGGCCTGCACAGATCATCCCGCCCAGCTGCAGGCCTTCCCAGTCTAGAGGAATGGAAAGAGGGCTGGCATCAGCCTGGCTCCACCCAACTCATTCAACAGATAGTTATGCGCACCTGCTTATACAGACACACATATTCCAGGCAACAAGCAGGACAAACTCATAAATACGTCATGTCATATCTGGTGGGAACAAGTACTAGGAAGAAAAATCAAGCAGAAATGCACAGAAAAAGAAGAGGCTTTGAAGAATGATCAAGGAAGGCTTTGCTGAAAGGTGGCATTTGAGCTGAGACCCAGGGAAGATGAGGGTGTGTGGGGGACAGTGGCAGGCAGAAGGAGAGGACACCTCCTTGCGGGGGTTGTAGGGCAGCAAGGAGCTGGTCCTGGGGAAGGCAAAAGAAGAGAGAGTGAATGGGAGAAAGGAAATCAGCCAGCTGCCTCCAGCCACTTTCCCAGTAGTCTTCCTAAACACTCTGCAGGCCCCTTACCTCCTTGCTGGAGGAAAACTCTCCCAAAGACCACGTTACTTGCTGGCCTGTCGTTCTTTTGATCCACCATGCTGATTCTTTAATTCCCAGTCTCATCCTCATTCTGCCCCTCCTTGCCCACTCCCTCAAGCCTCCCTCTGTCTACACTGGGCTCCACATTACCCCTTACCAACTCTAGCAAAGGGGTCTAGCATAGGCAAGAGTAGGGGTCAGGGGCAAGGGATATCAGCTCTTACCATAGTAGAAGGGACTGTCTTTATCTGCAGGAAAGGAAGAAAAAAAAATTAACAACCAGAACCAGGAGGCAAGATGTGGGGTCTTAGAGAGAAAACGCGGGGGCAGGACCAGCAGAGCAGTTTAGGGTCTCACTCACCAATCACGTCATTGGCTTCCAAGACAGGCAGTCCTGAGTGAGAGAAGCAGAGGGACTGTGTGTTAATTCATGATACTGGTCTCAAAATGAATCAGCAGGCAGGACACCAGCCCAGAGGCAAAAGATCAACCAGCCTTGCTTGGGGCACCAGAATGGAGGGTGGGGGGGACCCTGAGGTCACTGGTTCCCCTCCTCATACTTTCCCCAACCCAAACAGACCTAGGGTTTTGTCTCCTATTTTCTGGCCTTTGTGCCCCGCTCCCCCATCCCAGCCCTTCCTGCTATTTCTCAGACTTCTTGTTATTCTTTCTTATACTCAAAATGGGATGGTGTGTTGGTATCTTTACCCTCTCCTGAAAAGCTTCCTACCCAGATCCTGGCTAATGGTCTGCCTCCTAAAGAAGTAGGGAACACTGGTCTCTTCTTGCCAACAGGTGATTACAGTTTCCCAAAGTTCCATGATTCAGGATAATAGTCTACCTTACTGTGATCAGGTTGGCCAAAAAGTTCGTTTGGGTTATAAGATCTACGGAAAACTCGAACAAACCTCAATACTTCCTTTATGTTTATCTTTAAGTTAGCAGTCTAAATGAAAACCCATTTATTCAACATCAGGCGCCCTTTATGAGACGCTCTCCTGGTTTTCACAGCCTTGGTAGGTGAGTGAGTGGCAGTAGGGTCGCCTCTGGGAGGACTCACCGGCCAACAGGAGGAGAAGGGCCCGGGTCACCCCGTCCATGACACAGCGGCACGCAGGTCCGGTCTGCAGGAGAAGAGAGCAGGCTGGGGTCAAACAGCCCCGACCAGCTCCACGCTCACGGAGGCCAGTGGCACAAATCTCAAGGCTTCTTGTGGGGTGGACATGAGAAAGTTACTACTTTCTGTGTCCTTATCTAGAGTTAATAATAGTAATACCTCTAATACTTAGAGCGATGCCTGCACATATTGGGTTGCCCAAGGAATTTGTTCAGGTTTTTCTGTATCATCTGATGGAAAAACTCGAACAAACTTTCTGGCCAACCCATCTGAGGTTTTGTTAAAATCTGGTAATCAGATGTCTGACACACCTTCAGGAGGAGGGCTACTGCTCTAACTCAAGCTTTGGTGCCTGCCTTCCTGACCCCCAGCTCAAAGGACTTGAGGTATTGTTTCCAAAGATCTGGGCCTGGGGCACTACCAGGCTGAAGTCCAAGACAGCCTCCAGCTAGGGCATGCCCGGACTTCCCAGGGAGTGCAGTGGTAAAGGGCCCTCCTGCCAATGCAGAAGATGCGGATTTGATCCCCTGGTTGGGAAGATCTGGAGAAGGAAATGGCAACCCACTCCAGTATTCTTGCCTGGGAAATCCCATGGACAGAGGAACCTGGCAGGCTACAGCCCATGTGGTTGCAAAGAGTGAGACATAACTGAGTGTGCACACACACGGCATGCCCAGAACTCCTCTGAGTGAGCAGTGGGACAGGGGAAGTGGAAGAGTTGGGGGGCAGATGCTGGGTGCAGGCAACTGCCTCCCACCCCAGCCCCAGCCAAGGACCATGCTCCAGATAGCCTCAAATTCCACTCTCAGAGTACAGACTGCTGTTAGCAGAAAAGTGCCTGGTGGCTGGGAACATAGCCCCTTCTTTCTCCTTAGGGTGGGAACTATTTCTGTCTTCATTTATTAGTCCCTAGAGTGGCTGTGTCCTTGAGATAAGACGCTCCCAGCTTTCTGCCTATTATTAGCTTCAGGCAGGCATAGGGATTGTCAGTGTTCCAAATTGCAACCCCAGTTATTACGTGTTGGGCCCAGCTAGCCGGAGAATTCCTCTCTCAGCACTTAATAGCTGTGTGACTCAGCTAGGTTACTTAACCTGTCTGTGCTTCAGTGCCCTGTAAAAATGAGGATAATTATAAGAACAACCTCCTAAAGTTGTGTTTGAATTGAATGAGTTACTCTATGTTGAGCCTAAGAATAGTGCGAAGCACATAATAAGTACTGAAACATGTTACAGTAAGTAAGTACACAAGTACATGGATCCTTTTGCAGTAGGAAGTCAGGACTATTAATCTGCTCCTTCAGAACATGGGGGTCTTTTGGCTTTGAGCAATTTGTACACCAGGCCCTCCATTGGCCTCTGTTTCCCCCTACCCCTTCTATCACCCTCGAACTCCTGGATCACAAGGGGCGCAACTCCCCATTATTCTTTAGCCAAAGACTGCTTCCTGTTTCCTCCAGCCCCCAGTCCACCCTCCGCATGATGGTGCTCAAAGGGCACGCAACTTCCAGTCCTCCAAACCCCAAACACATCTGTTACTGGGAATACCTAGGCAGGTACCATACCCTTCCTCAGACTGGTACTCCAGACCACCCCTCCACCTCCACCCTTCTGCCTAGGAGTCCTGAAGTCCTAGCAGAAACCTGCTCACCTGAGAGCCTTCTCCTGAGCTCACCTGATAGCCGGCTGGGTGTAGAGAGCTGGTCTGAGGAGGCTTCTAGGGCTGCGTCCAGCCCAGGTGGGTTCCGGTTTTTTAAGCCCGCGGCCCCGCCTGCCCAGGGCAACAATACTATCAGGCAGAAGGAACTGGTCAGATTCCTTAAGAATCTGGAAGGATTCCTGCAGCTCCCTCTCCCCAGTGTGCTCTTAAAGGAGACTGCCACACCCGGCGGACAGCGCAGTGAGAGACCCAGGCCCGCTCAGAGTCTAAGGCAATGGTGGGGAGCGGGCTGGGCCCCAGACACTTCTCATGAGGAGAAGGTGAGCTCTCTGCTTCTTTAGGTCACCTGGACCCTAAAAGAGAGGTCCAGAAAGGTGCTGGAGGGAACGAGGATGTTTCTGGGTACTTATACCAAAAGTAGGGGTTCCAGGACTTCTGTAGGGGAGTGTCCCAGAAACGTGGTGTCAACGAAGAGTCAGGGTCTGGCCTTGAGGTTCCATTTGCTCAGTGGGCTCATTGCTTTTCCTTGGACTGGTTTCACTGAGGCGAAGAAATGGGGCTGATGGGCGCCCCTTAAGATGGCCCACCCTCTGACCAGCCCTGACAACCACTTAGCTGCGGGTGGAGGGGGACAGAAGCTGGAATCAGAACCACCCCCCAGGTCCTCAGTTCCTGCCTACTGCCTGGGGGCAGGGGTGTAAGATAGGGTGGTGGGGCCAGGTCGGGGGCAGGAGGAGGACCACCAGCCCCAAGATGAGGAGTGGGCCACCTCCCTCTGTGGACCCCATGCCTGGCCAAATTCTCTTCCTGTCCCTCACCCCCCACATGCCTTCTACCTATGCTCTTGACCTTGGATGACTCCAGGCCTGTCCATTATCCTGTCTCCCCTCCCTAATTCCTCTCCCTTCACCCTCTTCTCCAATGCTTGGTGACCAACTGAAACAGGACTGTGGCCTCCCTATTCCCTCCCAATGCCCAGTCATGGATACTGATAGACTTTGATTGAATTGTTGAGTCACTGAGGACAGGAAGCCATCAGTGGATCACGGTGTTAAGGGTCAGAGGGCAGGACAGAGCCCTGAAAGGCAGGGGTGGGAAGGATTCAGAGGGGACCTTCCTAGTGCAAACGTGGCACCTCCTCACGAAAACCTTCCATGGTGCTTCCTATTCTTGATTCAGTTTGTACAGAGTTTGTATCAGGGCCTCTGGGGCCAGAAAGAGCTGGCCCCAGCTTGCCAGTAGCTCACTGAGTGATCTCAATCAGCACCTTCATTCCAAGCCTCAGTTCCCTCTTCTCTAAACTGCAGTAACAACAGGATTTACCTGAGGTTTGGGGTGGAGGTGTTGCAGGGGCAAGGGGCTGACCCATGGCTGGTCCTCAATTTGTATCTGTGGAATGAATGCCTCCCAGGCCCCACGTAAGGAGAGTCTGTGAAACTCAAGATTCAGAAAAACCATTAACAGTGCATACCTTGAAGTCAACCCCAGGCTCTGTTAGTTACTTGCTATATGCACTTGAACAACTTACCTCTTCCAGCCTGTTTGCTCATCCATGAAGTGGGAACTATGACTGAGCTGACTCTGAGTATATGCTGTGATGATGACATCTGATTATGCTGCTCAGTTCACAGGAGCTATCTGTGTAACTGGGAATGGCCTTTGTATACACACAGTGAGCCCTGGAGCATGAGAGAAACTGTGCTCCAGAGAAGATAAAAGTCTTGCTCAAGGTCACATTGTATGCCATGGTAGCAGAGTGGAAACTCAGCTCAAGTTTTCCCACTCCACATGTGAGAAATAAACAGCAAGAAAGCAAGCATTTGTAGGAAGAGGACTGTTTAAGTCCCTAGTGCTTGGAAAGATCTCCAGGAAGTATGAAAAAGACCTCAGATCCACTTCTCCAGAAGGTTCTAGTACTTTTACTCCATCCTGAAGCTGCTGCCCACTTGAGGGATCCTCCATTCCCATCCATATCACCATGAGATATTATCACCTTTAACAGGTAGAAGGAAAACTTCACCTGTGTCAGGTGTTATTGCCACTGGTTGAAGGTAGAGGACAGGTTGAGCCCAGGACAGAACCAGGGAGAAGGAGCCCAGCTACCTGTGTGTAACTTCTGTGAGCACACAGTGAGTTACCACCTCATCTCCCCCTTTTGCCAGAGTTCGGTGTAGATGCATTAAGACTGAGTGTTGCTTCTGTCCAAGAGGCCCCAAAGGCTGGCCACACACTCAGTGGCGGGCAACAATGCTTACCACACTGGAAGCAGCATAAATCAGTTCCCAAGCTAATGAATTTAGCTTCTTAGATATATTAAACTCAGTGCTTATAAGTGATCATGAAGGTGCACGTAGAAACCTTTACAAGCTTTGAATATTATTAAGAATTGTCTCGGGGCACTTTCCTGGTGGTCCACTGGCTGATTCCAAGCTCCCAATGCGAGGGGCCCAGGTTCAATCCTGGGAACTAAGATCTCCCAGTTCAGTTCAGTTCAGTCGCTCAGTCATGTCTGACTCTTTGCTACCCCATGAATTGCAGCACCCCAGCCCTCTCCATCACCAACTCCCGGAGTTCACTCAGACTCACGTCCATCGAGTCAGTGATGCCATCCAGCCATCTCATCCTCTGTCGTCCCCTTCTCCTCCTGCCCCCAGTTCCTCCCAGCATCAGAGTCTTTTCCAATGAATCAACTCTTCACATGAGGTGGCCAAAGTATTGCAGTTTCAGCTTTAGCATCATTCCTTCCAAAGAACACCCAGGACCGATCTCCTTTAGAATGGACTGGTTGGATCTCCTTGCAGTTCAAGGGACTCTCAAGTCTTCTCCAACACCACAGTTCAAAAGCATCAATTCTTTGGTGCTCAGCTTTCTTCATAGTCCAGCTCTCACATCCATACATGACCACAGGAAAAACCATAGCCTTGACTAGACGGACCTTTGTTGTCAAAGTAATGTCTCTGCTTTTTAATATGCTATCTAGGTTGGTCATAACTTTCCTTCCAAGGAGTAAGCGTCTTTTAATTTCATGGCTGCAATCACCATCTGCAGTGATTTTGGAGCCCCCCCAAAATAAAGTCTGACACTGTTTCCAATGTTTCCCCATCTATTTCCTATGAAGTGATGGGACCAGATGCCATGATCTTTGTTTTCTGAATGTTGAGCTTTAAGCCAGCTTTTTCACTCTCCTCTTTCACTTTCATCAAGAGGCTTTTTAGTTCTTCTTCACTTTCTGCCATAAGGGTGGTGTCATCTGCATATCTAAGGTTATTGATATTTCTCCCAGCAATCTTGATTCCAGCTTGTGCTTCTTCCAGCCCAGCATTTCTCATGATGTATTCTGCATAGAAGTTAAATAAGCAGGGTGACAATATACAGCCTTGACGTACTCCTTTTCCTATTTGGAACCAGTCTGTTGTTCCATGTCCAGTTCTAACTGTTGCTTCCTGACCTGCATACAGGTTTCTCAAGAGGCAGGTCAGGTGGTCTGGTATTCCCATCTCTTTCAGAATTTTCCACAGTTTGTTGTGATCCACACAGTCAAAGGCTTTGGCATAGTCAATAAAGCAGAAATAGATGTTTTTCTGGAACTCTCTTGCTTTTTCCATGATCCAGCAGATGTTGGCAATTTGATCTCTGGTTCCGCTGCCTTTTCTAAAACCAGCTTGAACATCTAGAAATTCACGGTTCACGTATTGCTGAAGCCTAGCTTGGAGAATTTTGAGCATTACTTTACTAGCGTGTGAGATGAGTGCAACTGTGCAGTAGTTTGAGCATTCTTTAGCATTGCCTTTCTTTGGGACTGGAAAGAAAACGGACCTTTTCCAGTCCTGTGCCCAGGTCCAAACAAATGAGACACTTTTTTTTTTTTTTTTTTTTTTTGTTTGGGCGCCAGTTTGGAAAATGTCACACACCTCCAAACCAAAAAAAAAAAAAAAGGTGTCTCATTTGTTTGGAGTATTTAGGATGAACAATTGCTCTCTCACGATGTGATTCCTGAGGGGCTGGACTGGCAGTAAAGGCTGTTTTCAGGAAGTCATTTTCAAGGAGATCTGGCCACTTGCCCAGCTTCTTGGGCATGCATTCCTTATCAGAATTTCTGGAACCATCCATTTGGGCCTGATTTCTTATCTACCAGATGGGGAGTTTGGTGAGAGGAACTGAGACCTACAGGGAAATCAACCCTCTGATGATGAAAGGTTCAGAGGAGTGCGTGATGGAGAGCCAGCCTCAGTCAGATGGATGCAGATGAGAGCCTAGAGGTATCAAAAGTCAAGAGAGAATGCAGCAAGATCCAGCTCTGAACTCTCCCTTCCCCTTCAGGACTTCAGTGCTGCAAATGATACAAAGGACCTTGTGTAGAACAAGGGAAGTCTGTTGCCAAGAGTGGCTACCTGAAAATCAGCACTCACACCAGGACTCTCTCTTCTGCTCATGTCAATCACTGCCAAAGCTCTTCATACTCCCAAACTATACTTTTCCCCTTCCCAAAGCATTACTAGTTACTCTGTGGAGAACATAGATGCATCCTCAAAGTCATTAACTTTTCTGAAGAAAGATACTAAAACAGGAATTAGCTAAGGTTGGCCAGAGATAAAAGGGAAGTGGCTAGTATTATGCCTGGCACAGAGTGGAAGTGTTTTTTCCTGCCTTCGAAGATAGACTGAATGTCACAGGCGTCAGTAGAAAGCTTAGATTATCTATTTTGAAGAATCTTTTCTCTCCTCAGAGAAAAGACCTCATTCATGAGAGAACAAGGATAAAGGAAATCTCTGAAGCTTCTAGTTGTCAGAAATACTGAACTCCCACCTGGACCCCTTCTGTGCTGTCTCCCTCAGGAGCCCCCCTGTTCTTATTCCTGTCTCTTTCGCATCTGGATATGTATTTAACTTCATTGGCTGGACTGGCAGTGAAGGCTGTTTTCATTTGAAATCCAGTTCACATGTTCAGCAGGTCCCTTTCTGTGTGCTCAGGGTGCTGGGCTCCTCGCTCACAGACCTGGATCTCACTTTCTTTGAGGACCGTGTGGAGGAAGGAAGCCTGACTTCGCTCACCTGCCTTCCAGTGAGAGAGCAGGAGGTGGATGGGTGTAAGACAAAGAGGTGAATGAGTGCAGGGAAGGCCATTTGAAGGGTAGCGGCAGTTTGAGGGCTTTTTCCTGGATCTCAGTCTGGGCTGACTCCTGCGCATTTGGGAGACGGCAGGATAGGCCCGTCACGTTGCGCGATCTAAGAGCCTTCCAGACTAGGGGATACTGAAACGATCTTGGGGAGTGTCTCAAGAATGTGGATATGAAGGTCTCTGCGACAGTCAGTGACTGCCTGGCTCTCTTCGGCCAACTCCGGCCAAAAAGACTTCATTGACTTTTAGGATGTCCTTCCCAGAAGCCATCCGTACCCACTACTATACCTCGTGCAGGGGGCCGAGAAACAGCCATTCGGAGCAGGACTATTATGACTTCCAGCCAATCGGCACCAAGGAACGGGAGATAAGGCGGGGCCTTGGGCAAAGCCGCTTGTGAGGCGCAGGCGCGGGCCCAGGCCGTGTGGGCGGGGCTTTTCTGGCGTGGAAGCCGTGCCGCTCATCCCCGTGCGGATCGGCCCTACTTGGGTTCTCGCGAGTGGCTGTCAAGCAGCCGTCCTATTACGCGTGCGCAGTTTTCCTTTTTCCTCTGCGTCAGCCAGTAACGGTCCGGGTTCTGGTTGTTTCTGGAGCCTTTGTTCACACGTTTATCCGTTCCTGCCGCCGAGATGGCCGTAGTCTTTCGGACCTGGGTCCTTAGAGGCTGTGAGGGATAGCTGAGGTGAAGGGACAGAGCATCGGATGAGCTCAGGAGGCCAAGGAGGAGGGGGACGAGCCGTGGAGGCGGACCGCAGGGAGTGAGGCCAGAAAGCCGGCAGTAGACCTTGGGAGGGAGGGCTTCAAGCAGGGGAGAGACATTGTTAGATTTGCATTTGAGAAGGCCCTTGATGAAAACCTGTGCGAGAGGGGAGAAGCGCAAGAGTTCCCGAAACATACCGGGAGATGTCATTTCTCACCGACCCTTCATTCCGCTTCTGTTAGAGCTCCCCCAGGGGTCTCTTGTCCAACTGCTGCTCACGTCTCTCAACCATACTCCTCAGCCCTCGACCTTATTATTGAAGTACCTCCTGGACACACCGCCCAGTCAACCACTTCTGAAATAAACCTTTCCATTGTGTCACCTCCCCCATAGCCAACCGTGTCTCATTTCAGAATTTCCTGAAAAGTCACTCCTTTATCCACCTGGTCCCACAGGCCACCACTGAGCACATCATAATGGGGATTATCTATTGACGGGTGTCACCCACCTCAGATGATGACCTTCTTAAGGGTAAGGGGACTGGCACCCCTCACTCTGGGTGTATCCACAGTGGCAGCCTTGGTGAGTGCTTGCTACCTGGCAGGCTACTTTCCACCACTTTCCCCATGTTAATTCATGTCATCATCGCAACCTTTCCAGAGAAGGCTCTCACCTTGTTTCAGGATGAGGGAACTAGGTGAAGAGAGATTAAGAGAAGCAAGCTGGGAAGCTGTTGTATAACACAGGGACCTCAGCGCGCTCACCTAGAGGGGTGGGATGGAGTCAGGGGTGGGAGAGAGGTTCATGGGGGAGGGGATGTATGTATACCTATGGCTGATTGAAGTTGGCAGAAGCCAACACAATATTATAAAGCAATTATTTTCCAGTTAAAAATGAATTAAAAAAGAAAAAGAAGCATCCAACCTCACAACTGGAAATGACAGCTCCAGAACCAGTTCTTTTAACCACCATTCTCCACGTTAAACTGCATGTGATTTTATTTTGAATGTGATTTAAAAACAGCTTTGATTTCACATACCAAACAGTTCTCCCATTTAAATTGTACAATTTCAGTGTTTTTTAGATTGTATATTGGAGATATATATGTGTGTGTGTGTGTGAATTTCTCTTTGGTGTGCATGCATATGTGAATTTTAGGCTGATGCCTGTTTAGATATTTTGTGTCCATAAACATGTATTTTCACTAACATACCAATTGTGGGAAAGTTGGTATTACTGTATCTGTACTGGGCTTCCCAGGTGTCACTAGTGGTAAAGAGTCCACCTGCCAATGCAGGAGATGTGGGTTAGATACCTGGGTTGGGAAAATCCCCTGGAGGAGGGCATGGCAACCACTCCAGTATTCTTGCCTGGAGAATCCCATGGACAGAGTCTGCCGAGCTATAGTCCATAGGGTCGCAAAGAGTTTCAGACATGACTGAAGCAACTTAGCATGCATGTACATACATGTACTATGTGTACTGTGCTTTTTTTAAAAAAATTGAAGTATGTACTTACTTATGTATTTATTTTTGGCCTCACCACACAGCATGTGGGATCTTAGTTCCCCAACCAAGGATTGATCAAGTGTCCCTTGCATTGGAAGGGTTGTCTTAACCACACTGGATAACCAGGGAAGTCCCTACAATTTTTTAAAATTTAATGCTATAATTTGATCTTAAATCTTTCAAAGTATTTTCATTCTAATATAATTACTTGATATGTATTCACTGATTCAATGCCTGTCTTAAATTTTACTACTGTTCTGGCACTTTTTCCAGGAACTGAGGGTGCAAACTGGGTAATGCAAAGCTTCTGCCTTGAACAGCTGACATGATGAGGATGAGTAGGAAAGAGAAAAAAGCTGGTATAATATTTCAAGTATTGATTGACATTGATGAGTATAGCGAAGACACATAAAGCAGCTGAGTTATATAGTGATGGAGGAGAGAGACTGCCTTCTTAGAAGGTTAGAGTTGGCCAGTGTTCGAAATACAGGTTTAAAAATATTTGTGTTGACATAGTCATAAATTTCCCTTGGCCCATTTCACCCTTGTTAAACTGAGCCAATGAAGTCAAATACATACCCAGATTTCAGATTAGAGCATAATTTATGAAAAGGGTCTCTTATCTAGATCAAGTTCCTCTCATTCCAAGAAATGTCTCTCCTTCAAAGTTGTTTATCCACATCTTTGTATAAGTTAGTTATAATAAGATTAAGTGTCTGATAAAGAGTATTACTTACTTATTTGGCAATAATAGAATAAAAGAATGTTTTTACTGGCATTGAATGTTACAGTTGAAAAGCTGAAAACTGTAGCTCAACAGACCAAAGACACTAGGCTTGGAGAAGGGGTCTTAACTGTGTTTGTTAGCACTGAATATGACTATGAATGTCAGTAGTTTCTAGAACCTTGCCTGGAGGATAAAGTATGCATTGAATTTGTGGCCACCTGAAATCTGGATTCAAAAGCAATCAAAGCTTGACAAAGTCTTTGTTGTCTCCACTACAGTAGCTCATCTAAAAGTCCCCTAATGTTTTGCAGTTATATGTTAGGTAGTGTTACCAATAAACAAAGAGTTCTACTCCAATCAGACTATATAACAGGATGACAAGTTCCTCCCAGAAATGTTTACCAAATTAAAATGACTGCTGAAGCTGAAGATTAGTAAACAATGGGAAATCATATTTTAAAAGTTGTGTAGCACTTTTTCCTCCTGTCATGTAGAAAGTCTTGTAGTTTCATGGATAAAGTCTTTAAGTTCTTAATAAACTAGTAAAATATTAATATATTAACTTCTAATGATCAACAGTGGCATTTTCCATAGTGAGGGTCTGAAGCCATCCCTGCTCCCTGCTCTGCGCATTCATTGCACGCAGCACTTGGAGAACCAGTTTTGTCACTAGAACTGGGTGGAGTTTGCTGTATTCTACTTTTTCATCCATGGTGACTAAGACCTTCAAAGCTCCTAGGCTTGGGCACAGTGGGGTGCACAGGATCTCAGTTTGATTTTTAAATTGGCATACCTACCTTGGGAAACAAGAGGCATTGCTTCTGAAAACTGGAATAGTGCAAACGTGGTGCCCAGCAGCAATGCCCCCACGTAAGGCGCTCAGAGCACAAACATACCAGCCCCAGAAGAGAGGCAAGGGCAGATCTTGGGAGGGAGCTGAAACTGGCTCAGTGCTGAAAGTTCTAAGAAAAAGAACACAAAGTATGAACATAATATGTTTGTGTGAAAGTTCATATGTATTTAGAATAATAGAACAATTGCTTGCTTTTTTTTTTTTTTTTAATTGCATGGCATGTGGGATCTTATTTCTTGGACTAGGGATTGAACCTGGGCCCAGGGCAGTGAAAGCACCGAGTCTTAACCAGTGGACTTCCAGGGTTAATATTGCAAAGTGTGTGCCCATTTTACAAATAAGAAATGGAAGTTTGGAAGGATTAAATGAACTCTCCAAGGCCAGACTGACTCCAAAGTCCCAAGTTTTAACTCTGTTCAGTGCCACACTTTGCAGTATTAACTGAATCCTCACGACAATGTTATGAAGTGGACCCTATTAGTATTCTGTCTTATATTTGGGGAAGTAGAAGCAAGGAGAGCCAGATGGTAAGTGGTAGGATCAGAATTAGAATCCAGGGGACTTCTCTGGCAGTCCTGTGGTTAAGACTCTGTACTTTCATTGCAGGGGGTTCCAAGTTCCATCCCTGACTGAGAAATTAAAATCCTGTGTGCTGTGTGGCATGGCCAAAAAAGTTCAAAAGAAAGAATTAGAATCCAGAAGGTCATAATCTAGGCCTCTAGGCCACAGATAGTGACCTCAGGGTGAGACTAGTTGGGGAAGGTGAGAAGAGAATGCAGGAGAACTGAAGTTGGAGTTGACATTTCCTACCTTCCCAAGTCCCTCCGCTGTTAACTCACCCCACGTTCTCCAGGAGCTTGCTAAGTGCCAGCAAGGAGGTGGTCCTGGAACATAACACAAAAATTAGCAGACTGCATGGGGCAGATGAAGCCACGAGGTGTCCATGGTGGGTTAAAACAGATCCTGTTTTTCATCAGCCAGTCAGGGGTCTTTAGCAAGCCAGGAGAGATCCCTGGACCCTCCAAATTTACAGCTCTTTATGCCTCAGCAAAACGGAGTCAGTTGGGAGGAAACCCATAGTCAGTTTTGTTTTCTCCAGGCAAAGTGCTACAGAATTTTTTTTTTTTTTTTTAACTTTTCGGCCCAACCACACAGCTTGTGGAATCTTCGTTTCCCGACCGAGGATGGAACCTGTGCCCTCTGCAGTGGAAGCACAGATCCTTAACCACTGGACTGCCAGGGAAGTCCCTACTGAAGTTTTTAAAAATATGTATTTATTTGGCTGTTCTGGGTCTTGGTTGCGGCATGCAGGACCTTCAGTTGTAGCATATGGGATTTAGTTCCCTGGTCCCCAGGCCCCCTGTGCTGGGAGCATGGAGTTTTAGCCACTGGATCATCAGGGAGGTCCCTATAGAGGTTTTTATGTATAAGAAAATATACATTATGTATATGAAGGAGACCTGGGAAATACACTCACCAGGAGAAAGAGAAGGACAAAGAGACAATGGCTGCCGGGTTTCAGACGCTGTAAATCTGGACCTGCCACTGGCACCTCAGCCTGTCCCAGGGAAAGCCCTGAAATAAGCTAATTTGTACCAGTGAGTCTCAGAAAGGACTAGGAATTAGAGTGCCAGGACCTTCTGAAAGGTGTATGTGGATGGGGCTAGAGGACTACCTGGAGGTGCATGGGAACAACAGGGCTTCTCCTGTTTGGCAGGCCCTCCCACCTGCCGGCAGCCTTCTGCGTGTCTGTGTCTCTGAATGTTGCTTGGTGTTGCTTTCTGAATTTGTCTGAGACTTTCTTCCTGTCTCTCTCTCTCTCATCCCTCTGGGTCTCTTAAGTTGTTGGCATCTTTATTTCTGTATCTTTGCTATATCCACGTGTCTCTCAATGCCTCCCTGCCTTAGTTTCTCTGTGACATTACTGTCCCTCCAGGCCAGGCTCGGAAACTGCCCCCTCAGGCCACAGCCCCACCAGGCGTGAAGCCAGTGGTCAGGTCCTCATTTCACTTACCCAGGGCCCTTTCTGTGGCTTGGCCTCTGACTCAGGCAAGAAAGGGTGTGGTTTTCATCTGGGGAGACAGGGAGGAGTCCACCCCCAATAGCCACTAGGTGGCAGTCAAGGACTGCTTCAGCATTGGTTCTTCCCCTGTGGGTCAGTGCTCCCAGTGGTACTCTTGATACAGGACTTGACAGGACTGTCCTTGGCTTGACCTGGCTAAAGGTTTTGGTGGGAAAAGCTTGTCTTCATAACACTCAGGTGCCTTAACAACTACACTTAACTAACCATTAAGTATCTGATTATATGTTTATTGAATCACTCTACACATCTTATCAAGAAATGTGAAAAATATATTTTCCTATGTATATAGTGTCAGCTTAGACATTATATTTATCTAACTACTGGATATGCAAATGGCTATCTTTACCAATCTACAGAGATAAATCTGTATATTTACTATGCATGGGCTTCCCTGGTGGCACAGTGGTAAAAATCCACCTGTCAATGCAGGAGACATAAGGGATGTGGGTTTAATCCCTGGCTTGGGAAGATCCCCTGGAGGAGGAAATAGCAACCCACTTCAGTATGCTTGCCTAGGAAATCCCACGGACAGAGGAGCCTGGCCGGCTACAGTCCATGGGGTTGCAAAGAGTCGAACACGGTTAAGTGACTGAGCATGCAGGTACTACGCATATGTATACCATTTCTCCACTTAGAATTAATTTAAGCACTATTCTACACTTTTTCTTCATTTTTTAAAATATTCATGTAACCACTATATTTGTCTAACCACATAATTTTTATTAAAGTAGTCTTCATTTCTGTCCATAGGGAGATAGATGTAATACATTTCTTGTATAGATGGCAGATTCTTTCTCTGTTTTATGAAATGTTTTATATACTGCATGCTTCATATTGCTGACATGTGTGTGCATTTCCAGTGCTCTTCATGAGGACCTGTTCCATCCAGGGTATTGTTGATCATTATGAACCTGAGTCTCTGGGGCCTTCAAAGCCCTGGCGGTCCAGTGGCTAAGACTCCGCACTCCCAGTGCAGCCTAAATTATCATCGTATATCACGTGTCTTTATTTAGCACTTATATATGCATGTCCCCATTGTGTTCCACGTTCTTACCAAAGGTCTCTGTCGTCTCTGCCCTTCTCATGCAGGATAGACTCTTAGATGATGTGGCCGTTGGTGGCAGCAGCTCAGCAGGCCAGCGTATCATCCACATGGCTCATGGCAGCTCCAAGGACACCACATGCACTCGACTAACACCCCCTTCCAAAGCTTACCTGTACTTCTCACTTTTCACTGCCCTATCCTTTTCTTTGGGAAGGTTTTCTCTCATGGTGGGAGGAGGAGTGGTGTCCCAGGGCAGGTTTCAAAGGTCACACATCATCTGGGGGCTGTAGGGGAATATAATTCACCGCTCCAAAACGTCTCTCTGGTATGTGGATTATTTCCAGCTGAAAATAGTCAAGGACCGAAAGACTCCGGAAGAAACTTTGGCCCTGCCCTTCACCTCCCCAGTCCACATTCAGCTTGTTCTAGCATGAACAGGAATTCAGGGTGAGGTAGACCAACAGAAATGAGAGTTCATGGGGAACAGGTCAATAACCATCTCGGGACTTCCCTGGCAGTCCAGTGGCTAAGACTCTGCACTCCCAATGCAGGGAGCCTGAGTTAGATCCCTGCTTATGGAACTAGATCCCACATGCTGCAACTAAAGATCCTGCATGCCTGTTTTCACCTCACAGTTATGGGGGTCAGGAGTCCAGCTGTGCCAGGCAGGTTCTCTGGCAGGGTCCCAAGGGTCAAGTCAAGGTGTGGGCCAGCTGGTTTCCTATCTGGAGGCTCTGAGCAGGAATATTTCTAAGCCCAGTTGAGTTATTGGCAGAATCCAGTTCCTTGGGGTTATAGGACTTGCAGCGCAGGGATGGTGAGAGGTCCTTGAGGGTAGTGGAGCCCCAGAGCCCACCTCTCTTCCAGGGGCCTCAGCCCCTAAGCCCCACCCACACACAGCAGACCACCGTGGTCTCCATGGTGATGGTAAACAAACCTGAGCTTTCATCTGGCTACCCTTTTCATCTCTCAAGTATAACCCAGGGAGATGGAATTGGAGGTGAGATGAGGTCTAGTGCCCAGGGCAGCAGGCACTGGGAGGTCAGGGTGGGGTTAAGAGCCTAGATGGAAATGGAGGGATATGGGGAGGGGGCCTTGAGGGTCCTGGGTCCCAGAGCAGAGTTTAGAGCTCAGATCAGTACACCCTGGTCCTTCATTGATGTCACTGCCTGCATCCACGTTGGCCTCCTTCCTTCTCTGGGTCTTTGTTCATTACGTTCTGCCCCCTAGTATTCCACACCTGTCCATGGATTAATAGCCCAGGGAGAGGGACCTCCACAACCACCCTGATGATTTAAACATGACTCTGAGCTTGGAACTGACCTTGGCACTGCCTTTCATGCTCCTACTCCACGTGTGTTAGTTGTTCGGTCGTGTCCAACCCTTCCGGATCCCAGGGACTGTAGCCCGCCAAGCCCTCCAGACTCCGCTGGCCATGGAATTTTTCATGCAAGAATACTGGAGTGGGTTGCCATTTCTGCTTCTGGCCAATTCACTCTCCCAAGACATCCTCCTTGCCCTGACTCTCTGTGAAAACTTGGTTTCATTTTGACTAACTTGACAGAAGCAGTCAGGAGGGAACCTCTGGGCTGCCCTCCAGGGTGAACTCTTCTGCTCCTCCAAGTGACCTCATTGCCTCTCCTTGGTCAAGGACATGTTCCTCCACTCCTGCACTTCCTCTGTCCTCCTCCACTGAAACATTCCCAACAGTAGGAAAGCATGACCCCACTGGTCTTTCTTGACCTAGCAGATATTTCATGGGGAATAATTTCTTTCTCTTTGAAGTATTCAGTTTTTTCCCTGGCCTCCAGCACCACTGTCCCATGGTTCTCTTACTCGACTGGCTAGTCCTTCTTGGACTCCTTTGCTGGTTACTGCTCACCACCCTGACCTTTTAAAGTTGAAATGCCCAGGGATCAGTCTTTGGAATTCTTCTTTAAAACATCCAGTGCCTGGGGGTCTTTATCCTTCCTCACTGAAAGATCATGATTCCAAATTTCTCTTTTTGAGCCAGGGATAAAATCCATGTTCCCTGCATTGGCAGTCAGAGTCTTATCTAGTGGGCCACCAGGGAAGTCCCACACACAGCTCTTTGCGGAGCTCATTGCCCCCTCTTCCCCTCCAGACTCCATTGGCCTCTTCACCATGGCCTCTCTCCCAGCTCCTGTAACAGAGTCTATTAGACACTGCCAGGCCCTCAAGCTGCTACTGGGATTCTTCTTCCCTTTCTGAAAAATGTCCTAGGCATGTCTATTCCCACCACACCACTCCCTTTCTGTCCTCCCCAGCCCCAGCGTTCCTGGGAGCCACTTTATCAAGGCTGTTCCTGGAGCTTTCATCTCTCTTTTTTTTTTGGCTGTGCAACGCAGTTTGCAGGATTAGTTCCCTGATCAGGGATCGAACTTAGGGCCCCTGCAGTAGAAGGTTGGAGTTCTAACCACTGGACTGCCAGGGAAGTCCTGGCCTTCTTCGTTCTTGACCTCCTGAAGCCTCACAATGGGCAGAGTGGCTTGGCATCTAGGGTCATGGGTTCAGGTACCAACTCAGGTTCAGGTCCTGACCCAAGCACTTCTAAGCTGCATTGTTTTGGACCCGTTACTTCCCCTGGGAGGAGATTCCTTTCCTGAGAGAGGGAGATGAGCACACATCACCCCCCTTAGGATGAGCTGAGGTGGAGGTGCCTGGCAGCTGGCACTCAATTCATGAGTGTTTTACTGGAGAACTTTGTCTCCTGCCCGACGGTCTCACTGCTGGGCCTCCGATGGCCTGACTTTGGCTTAGTCCCAGAATTTCTGGTGGCTCCTTCCCTGAGAAAATACAGCAGGATCTTTTTTTTTTTAAGTATTTATTTGTCTTGAGTCTTAGTTGAGGCATGTAAACTCTTAATAGCAGCATGTGGGCTTTAATTCCTTGTTCAGTTGCTAAGTTGTGTCCGATTCTTTGCAGCCCCATGAACTGCAGTACACCATGCTTCCCTGTCTTTCACTGTCACCCAGAGCTTGCTCAAATTCATGTCCGTTGAGCCGGTGATGCCATCCAACCATCTCATCCTGTGTTGTCCCCTTCTCCTCCTGCCCTCAATCTTTGCCAGTATCAGGGGCTTTTACGATGAGTCCACTCATCCTATCAGGTGGCCAAAGTATTGGAGCTTCAGCTTCAGCATCAGTCCTTCCAGTGACTATTCAGGTTCTTTGACTAGGGATTGAACCTGGTTTCCCTGCATTTAGAATGCAGAGTCTTAGCCCCTGGACCACTAGGGAAGTCCCTAGCAGGAGCTATTTTTGTACCTTTGCTCAGACAGTAAAGAACCGCCTACAATGCAGAAGCCGCAGGACACACGGGTTCGATCCCTGGGTAAGGAAGATCCCCTGGTGGAGGGCAAGGCAGCCCATTCCAGTATTCTTGCCTAGAGAATTCCAGGAACAGAGGCGCCTGGAGGGCTACAGTCCATGGGGTTGCAAAGAGTCAGGTATGACAGAAGTGATTAACATTAATACACCGATCAGTGGAGGCATGGCCAGGGCCACACAGCTTGATTTCAGGTACACACAGCTTGCGGCAAGCAGCATGAGCAGTAGCAGGGAGCAAGATCTTAGTTCCCAGCCTGGGAACCAAAAGGCTTTTACAACACTAGACCACAGGACCAGTGACTAGGGCCTAGACTCCTAGTTCTTGCCTGCCTTGTCAAGAAAGAATTCAGGCAAGGAGGCAGAAAGTAAAGAGAAAAGTAAGATTATTGGAAAAGAAAAGCACATAGGCAACAACGCATGGGCAAACTCAGAGAGCTGCACCTTTGGGAAGTTTAAATTCTTTATAAGAGAGAAGTTTTTCAGGTCTTTGTCTTCCTTCAGGCCAATCATTTCATTTTGCTCCCCCTGACTAGTTAATCTCAGGGCCCTCCCCTTCGCTGTGCACGCACCCCCTCAGCCAAGATGGATCTTGATGTGAAGGCATCTGGGAAAAGTAAGACTCATCATGACCTGACATTGTCCCCTGACTCTTGACCTTCAAGGACCCTTTCTTCGAATTTGTAGTGTCTCCATTGTCTCAAGAAGGTAGGGAGCAGAGATCCCTTAATCCGTTACTCAAACAGGGTTTTGTTCTTCTTTATTCTCGCCATGACTGTTATTGTAAGGTGTTTGCAAGAGACAAAGCTTGGCTATTTACCCTGTTTCTACTGTTACTTCCATTTCAGAGGGCAAATAGAAGGTTGATTGTAAATGCGTTACCTAGAATCCACCTATCTCCTATCTCAGGAAATGCAAACAGGAGGCCAGTTGTAAATTTCTAACCTGAAGCCTGTCTCCTGCCTCAAGCTGACAGCAGTAGATCTTATATCAAAAACTGACCCCTTGATTCAAGGGCACCTCTTCTCTGCTTTGCTTCAGACTCAATCCAGGTACACAGCCCTCTCTCCAGCCCTCATCTAGCATCTAGGCGCTGTGTAGACATAGCCTGGGCTCCATCCTGCCCCCTGGGTCTGGGCCTTCAGGACACGTTCTTCCAAAGCCCTGTGGGTGCCCTCCACCAGCCCTGGCTTGGCCTCCCCAGGCGCTGCTCCTCTCACATTCCTTTCTCCCTTGTGCATTCGGCTTCCTCATTCTGACGCTCCTGGAGGTTGTGAAAGCAGTCCTTTGGGCACCTCGCACAGCCCCAGGAAATTCGTGCTTCTACCCACCTCTGATCCGCCTTCTGCTCTTGCTCTTCTGGTCTTTCTGGCTGAACTGGGTGTAAAACTGTACTGCTGCCTCACCCCCACTCGCCATGCAGTTTCTAGGCTGGCTGCCACCAGTTGTCTCTCAGATCCCTCTGTCCCCTCATTGCCCTGGGGACTTACCCTCCTCCCACACCTTATCCTTTCCCAGACTTGCTTGGCTGCTCTCCCCTCCACATCAGATGGAGTTTTCTCAAGCGTTGCTCTAACCACGTCTGGTCCCTGCTGGAAACCTCCCAGGGCTTCCTCCTTCCTCCCCAATCACACCCAGCTCCTCAGCTCCAGCTTCAGCATCTCCCTGCCCGCTTGATCACTCCCTGCCTATTCCACCCACCTCTCCAGCTTCTCCCCAGCACCCAGCGTTTGCTCCAGGCTGTCAGATGCCTCTTCAAACTCACCGCATGCTCAGGCCAACTGTCGCCTTCTGTCGTCCACATCTCCAGTGCTGGCAGTCAGCCTGGCCCTCATGGCATTGGGAATTGGAGGTGTGTCCACAGTATTTTGCAGTCCAGGGTGGAATGTGCTGGAAGGGACATTCAGAGGCATGTGGCATGCTGGACCATAGAGCACTGCAGGGCAGGACTGAGGCAGGAGATATATGGGCTCCAGGCTGGGTATTTACAACTAGCCTCCTGGTTACATTTCCAGGGATAAGAGGCAAGTGGGCTCCAGGGTAGATATTTATGACCAGCCTTCTGCCTACACTTTGAGATAAAACTAGCAAGAACAGGGTAAATAGCTGGACTTTGTTTCCTGTGGATTCTTTAAGTTAACGGGCAGGAACGTGCGTGCATGCTCAGTTACTCAGTCGTGTCCTACTCTGGGACCGCATGGACTGTAGCCTGTCAGGATCCTCTGTCCATGGTATTCTCCAGGTGAGAATCCTGGAGTGGGTTGCCATTTCCTACTCTAGGGATCTTCCTGACCCAGGGATTGAACCCATGTCTGACAGAGAGGGGCTAAACCCTGTTTGACTAAAAGATCAAGAGGTTACATATTCCCCATCACTGGGGCAAGAGATATACTACACATGTGCGGAAAAGTCTCCTGCAGGAGTGTGTCAAAAGGCAGAGGGCGACAGACCATAATGAGTCATGTCAACCTCCTCCTCCCTCAAGCCCTCCGCTAAAATCCATCTTGGCTGAAAGGTGTGTACACACATAGGAGAGGGTCCTGAGGCAAATCAGCCATGGGGTCAAAGCAAGACAACTGGCCAGAAGGAAAGCAAAGATTTGGAAAATTGCCCTCTCTTAGAAAGGATTTAAACTTCCCAACGTCTCAACTCTCACGCCGACTCACCAGTGCGTCTGCATGTACTCTGCTTTTCTACTAAACACTTAACTTGCACACTGCGGCACGCTTTCCTCTCTATCTTCCGTCTCCTTGTCAGAATTTTTTCTTTTCAAGGCAGACAAGAACCAGGACCCAAACTCTAGCAACTGGCTCTCATGGTCTAGTGGTTAGAATCTGACACTCTCACCACCACAATTAGGGTTTTGTTTTGTTTTAAACTATTTAGTTTTGGCTATGCTGGATCTTCATTGCTGTGCGTGGCCTTTCTCTTGTTGCAGTGAGCAGGGGTGACTCTCTAGTTGTGGTGCGTGGGTTTCTCACTGAGGTGGCTTCCCTTGTTGTGGCGCACGGGCTCTAGCGTGCAGGCCTCAGTAGCTCTGGTTCTCGAGCTCTAGAATACACACTCAGTAGTTGTGGTACATGTGCTTAGTTGCTCTGGGGCATGTGGGATCTTCCTAGACTAGCGATCAAAACTGTCCCCTGCATTGGCAGGTAGATTCCTAACCACTGCACTGCCCTGAAGTCCTACGACCAGGGTTTGATCCTTGGTCAGGGAACTAAGGTCTCTCTCTTCAAGTAGCTGCTCACTGCTAGTTACCATTCAAGTAGTGGCTGCTGTTGACTCCCAGCTGAGTCCTGCTCCAGGAATTGCCTTTGGCCCAAGGCCACATCTTCTCCCTGGGGGCAGTCCACCTCCAGTGACACAGCAAGGCAATGCTCAGGCAAAAAGGCTCCCTTGCCTCAAGGCAGGACATCCCTGACCAGCCCACCAGGCTCCAGAGCTTCTCTGTGGGATTGAGTGAAGCCTCTGGTGTTCTGGGTCACTCCTCCTCTGCCCATCCTGCTTTCAGCCATGTCTCGTGGGTATTGCTCCCAAGAACACTCGCCAATAAACTTCCTGCATGCACATGGCCAGTTCAGTCTTCCCCAGGGATCGTGACCTGAGGCAGTCGGTTCCAGGGTGGGTCAAGGTAGGTGGGACCTTAAATGTGATTCTGGAGTTTCATTGCTGAGTGGTTGCCTAGTGAAAACCTGCTGCCCCCATCACTGATAGTGGGTATGTATTGATGCCCATGGCATGCTGAGAAAAGGTGAAATTGTTAACACTTTCGCTGGTGGTAAATTGGAATGGGGAAAAAAAATGCACTGAGGACCAGTATCTCAGGCTTCTGAGAGGTTCCAGGGCAGGACTAATTATAAGGTTTGGAACTGGATGGCTGCTATTGAGACCACTGACTAGGAAAAGACAATGAAAAACTAAGTATGACTCATCACCAACAGGTTGAAATGTCGGAGTCAAAGGCTTTCCATGCTGTGTTTAAAGAGACACTTTTTTCCTGCTGTTAGAGCACTGAAAATGCTGAGAATTGGGCCCAGGGGTTAATTAGACCTGGAGCAAATGAGGAACTCTCAGCTTTAGCCTTAGCAAGTTTCCCTTCCCTCACTGGGACAGAAGTTCCCTGAGGCTTAGCATGGGGACATCTGAGCAGACAGTTGTACCATCAGATTTCCAGGAACACTCTGCACCTGCAGAAGTGCCTTCCCTCCCTCTCAGGATCCCCCCCACCTCTAACCTGGTAATAACACCAAGTACTTGGGCTTCTCTGAGCTCAGTTGGTAAAGAATCCACCTGCAATGCAGGAGACCCTGTTTCAATTCCTGGGTCAGGAAGATCTGCTGGAGAAGGACAGGCTACCCACTCCAGTATTCTTGGGCTTCCCTTGTGGCTCAGCTGGTAAAGAATCCGCCTGCAATGCGGGAGACCTGGGTTTGATCCATGGGTTGGGAAAACCCCCTGGAGAAGGGAAAGGCTACCCACTCAAGTTTTCTGGCCTGGAGAATTTCATGGACTGAATAGTCCATGGGGTCACAAAGAGTTGAACACGACTGAGTGACTTTCACTTTCGGGCAGTGAAAATGCTGAGTCCTAACCACTGGACCACCAGGGAATTCCCAGGGTGGCCACTTTTCTTGCTCCATGAGTGTGTGCACTGGGGTTACTCAGTGTTCAGCTAGTGACTGGGGTGATCTGGGGCCCATGATGGCTTCATTCATGTGCCTGGTGCTTTTGTTATGACAAGAAGCTAGGCTCAGCAAGTTCTCTGTCTGTGCGGTTTCATGGGCTCTCAATATGGTATCTTTAGAAAGGTAGCAGAAATTCTTACCTTGCAGCTGAGAACCCCAAGGCTGAGTGTTCTGAGAGACATAAAGTGGAAGCTTCTAAAATCCTGAGCCCCAAATTGGCCTAGCATCACTTCTTCTATATTCTGTTGGTCAAACCAGCTGAAGAGCCTGCCAAGTTTAAGGGGAGGGGACATAGACCCCCACTTCAGTATGGGAGAAGATACAAAAAATTCACAGCCATCTTTGAACTGCCATCGTGGCACAGCAAGAACCCTCTTAGAAAGGAGAGTCCATACTCAGACTAAGTGTCTATTCCAGTAAGATCAAAGTGATTTTTCTTCCATGATGTAAGCTGTCCAGCAGAATCAACTTGGCACTGTGGCCACTTTGCTCATGAGCCCATTGGGTGATGACGGGGTGGCTGAGGAAAGAGGCTGAATGGTAACCACAGAAGGGATCATCCTATCCCCTTGATTAAAATTCTCCTCTGCTGCAGTCACACTTGGGTGAGCATTCACACAGACACAAATGGTTTGCTTTTTGTTTTGCCTATTCAGAGAAACAGATCCACGTACTTCTTCCCCAAACTTCACTGTCACCGATATTGCAATTGTGTTCCTTGTTATATCCCTAAACACAGGTTCACTGTCATTCTCCAAGATCTACCTGTCTTTCACATATGCCAAAAGAGTGAGTTGAATGGGTTTGTGGATGGGAATCACTGCCACTCCAGTATCCTTCAGATCCTTGATGGTGACACTAATCTCTGCAATCCCTCCAGGAACATAGTGTTTCGTGTTTTTTTTTTTGTTTTGTTTTTAACTGTTCTCCTGGTAGAGGCTGTTCTAGTGGCTTCCACCTGGCCTTTCCTACGATAATAACCCTTGCTCCATAGATCAGGGAACCAATGTGAAAATTCTGTCAGTTGCTGAGTATGTCTATTCCAATTCTGCAACTTGGCAAATAACCATAGGGTGGCCTCAGGGAATCCACTGTGAGATGGCCCTAAGCTAAAACATAAGCCCCTACTCTCTGAATGGTGATCTTCAGAAATTACTTCAGAACCAGTGTGTAGTAATTTCTGAAAAGTATGATTATCTTTACCCATTGCACCGTAATGACGCTGGCAAACAGCTTTTAGTCTTTTGGGGGAAAGCTGAGAGAAAGATTAACAATATCCATGGTTGTTTTTGGCCCTCTGCTTCTCAGTTTCACGTGTCCTACAGAAAAAAGTTTCTTTGCGGGGGTGTGGGGCATCAGGAGTGGCCAGCAGGAGGATATTTTTGTTCCTGTGGAGGTCCCTTAAAGTGATGAGAAGGAGCAAACATTTCCCTCTATGACTTTGCCAGGCCCCAGAAATGAGGTTTCTACCTGAGCGTTAAATCCACGGCCCGTTGTGGCACTCCCCACCTGGCACCTCCAGGGTCTTAGCCCATCCCCAGCCGGCCCCGCCCCGCACCCTACCGACCAATCCGAGGCTCCGATCCAGGAGCGTCACAATGACGGCTTCGCAGCCCCGCCCATGGTGTTCCCATGGTGACAGTAGGTAGCCAGTGTGTATAGAGAAGCTCACTTTCCTGAGAGCAAGCAACCTCAGGCAGGGAGACCCGATGAGCGGCTGAGACTGCGGGGAAAACAGTTTCTTCAGAGGGCCCCTCACCTCCCCCGCATCCCTCCTTGTTGGTTAGTGAAAATTTGGGATTCACTTAGCGTGTCTTCTGGTTCTCTCATCTTCTCACGGGTACTCTGGCCTCTTGTCTCCGAAACCAAAGCTGTAGTAACATTCATGGGGTGCTCTGCGCAAAGTGCGCGGAGCCTCCTGAGGGCCGGTCCTTGTGTCACGGAGGGGGCAGCCTGGCTCAGTGTTGACCATATCCGGAGACTTGGGATAGGGGGAGGGGAGTGGGGGCGGGTGTGTGGTTTGGGCGAGTTTTGTTCTGGGTAAATGGTGTATGGAACTGTGGTGTTGCCTGTGACCATGAAGGGCAGGAAGAGCTTCTTGGGGAAGTGGACTTAGTCACGGTGGTTAAGAGGCTGAACTAACGAAGCCCAGCACCGGTAATACCCATTTCAGCTTCTCCCTCTCACTCACATCTCCAAGCTTTCTTCAGTTTACCTTACCTTCGCTCTTCTTTGAAGCCCTTGTCCACTAAAAAATTATTCACAACCTTAAAGTTGAGAGTTTACTGCAGGAGTCTAAGAAGGGATTCCGCTGTTGCTGCTCTGGATCCCAGTCTACTCTCCCCACATATTGGAGCATGTCACCTTGAAATCTTCTCCCACCCCATCCCTGCTCCTGAACTTCCCTGTTCTGCTCACACTGGCCCCTTGCAGTTCTCCTGGCTTTGAAAACTGTTCCTTCTGCATGACTCACCTTCGCTGATCACTATATCTAAATCTGCCCCCTGGTCCAAGGCACTCCCAAATAGGTAATACTCCAAAGTAAGGAATACCACTAATAAGCATGCAAGGTAGTGTTCAGCTTCACAGTTCTGGTGGAATTACTAGTCTGGATGCTTTGCTTTCCTGCAGTAGGGACCATCAGCCACCATGACGTCATGGTGAGTGGCATGGACTTCCTATTCCTTGACACTGGGCTTGACAGAGACTTGTTTTGAAACTCTTGTGGCTATGATGTGAGCAGAGACTTTTTTTCCTGTGTTTCTGCAGCACACAGAATGTATGCTGTTTCTGCAGCAGAAGAATGTATGTGGGTTGTCATTGGTCCCAGGAAAATTAGAGACCAAGGGAGTAGACCTAAGCATACCGTGTTGGCTGAAGTCCAGCCACCCCATGGGTGCATAAGTGTGGAACAAAGTTTTTTACGCCATGGAAACTTTGTGACTGTTTGTACACAGTATTCTGGCAATAACCAACCAATATACTTTTACAGGAACTTTTACACTTTAGAGAGAATTTTTCATCTATGAAACTGGCAGTGATATATAGAGATATAGACTATGAAATGTGTTTGGGGACTTCCCTTGCAGTCCAGTGGTTAAGACTCCATGTGCTTCCAATTCAGGGTGTGTGTGTTCGATCCCTGGTTGGGGAACAAATGTCCCACATGCTTCCTGGTGTGGCCAAAAAATAAAATTTAAAAAACCCCAAAACTATGAAATGTGTTTCTGGTAAGGGCTCAGGAAACAGGAATGCCAATTTGTGGCCGTATGTGTTAAAATTATTACACTAACCCCTTACTTCTATTACTAAAAACTTATTTTAAGAAACACTTAAGGGTCTTCCTGGTAGTCCAGTGGTTAAGAGTCTGCTAATGTAGGAGGCATAGGTTCAGTCCCTGGTCTGGATAAACTGCACATGCCTCAAGGCAACTAAGCCCGTGCGCCATAACTACTGAGCCTGCGGTCTAGGGCCTGCGTGCTGTAACCACAGACTGTGTGCGCCACAGGAACTGAAGCCCGAGTGCCCTAGGGCCCATGCTCTGTGACAAGAGGAGCTGCTGCGATCAGAGGCACACACGCTGCAACCAGAGCAAACACACGCACAGCAACCAGGACCCAGCACGGCCAAAAAGGGGGGGCACACACAGAGAATTGTTATTATTATTATTGACAAGGATATTCACTAAAATGTTATTTCAAATGTTGCGTGGGTACTAAGTCGTTTCAGCTGTGTACAACTCTTTGCGACCCTATGGACAGGGTTGATAAATATTCCCCTGACAGCCTGACAGGCTCCTCTGTCCATGGAATTCCCCAGGCAAGAATACTGGAGTGGGTTGCCATCTCTTATGTCTTCTGCATTATGAGGCAGGTTCTTTACTACCTGCGCTACCTGGAAAGCCCATAAGTGAAAGTGTTAGTCGCTCAATCGTATTCAGCCCTTTTGCAATCCCATGAACTGAAGCCCACCAGGCTCCTCTGTCCATGGAATTCTCCATGCAAGAATACTGGAGTGGGGATTCCCTTCTCCAGGAGATCTTCCCAACCCTGGGATTGAATCTGGGTCTCTTGCTCTGCAGGTGGCTTGCTGTCTGAGCCACCAGGGAAGCCCATTTCAAAGGGTAGTAAAATGTAAATGTTAGTAGGGGAAATTGTTGTTTTATAACCCCTCCAATGAGAAGCACTAGAGCACTTCTGACATAGGCCTCAGTTATAGGGAATGTTTGTCAATGTGCCAGGCAAATATTAATAGCTCTCTGCGTGAGGACTGGGACCCACTTTCATCCTATGGCCCAAACTTCACTTTCAGGCCTAACAATATGGAGTGAAACTTGCCCACAGCCATTTGCTTGCTCACCCTGCTCTTGCCCCGAAGAACTGGAGACAAAAACCGAGATAGGAATGTCAGGTTCTTCAGCAGGGAGGGGCCCACAGAGGGCTCCAGCAGGAGGCAGGAGCACAGAACTGCAAGGGGAAGGGCACACCGTTGTTTTAGGGAAGCTACAGAAATATACCATAGTGACTTCACGAGTCCCTCCTGTATGGTCAAGTGGCCCTGGGTGAAGCACTTTCCCGTGATCTCATTTGCTCTTCAGATTGGGGCTGAGATGGACAGTGGTCACCAGAGCTCAAGGAACAATCTTCCCCGAGGTCTCTGGAGGAAAATGACAGCCAACACTATGGGCACTCATGAGGCTATTCTAAGTTTTTTGAACATATTAATTCATTGAAGGGTCATAACAAGGCAAGGGAAAGAGGCTGTCTCACCATTATTCTATAGAAGGGCAGCGAGGCCACAGCCAGCTTGTGGCAGAGCTGGGTCATGAACTCAGGAGTCGTCACTCGGGTTCCACACACTCGGCCCCTCTGGCCTAGATCCCTACTGGCTCCTGGGTCCGCCTCACTGGTTTTCAGCCCGACTCTCAAATGTCTTCTCTGCCTTACTGCCTGGCTGTGGGAAAAGGGCAGGCTGAGGACTGGAAGTAAGTGAATTGTCCTGGCTGGCCACACTAGGGCCAAAATGTATGGTTTCCTCTTTTTTGTTTTTAATATTTTTTTAAATTGAGTTATAATTCTCTCGCTTTACTTGCACAAATCAGTGACTTTGGTATATTTATAGAGTTGTGTAACTATCACCACAGACATAGAGATTTTTGGGGCGGCTACACCCAGCACGTAGGTCCTTAATTCTCCAACCAGGGATTGAACCTGTACCCCCTATATTGGAAGAACTTAGCTTAGTCTTGGCTGTTGGACCACCAGGGAAGTCTCTATACGGTTTCTTCTAGACACCAAGGCCCACTTTTAGGCAGGAGTGAAGCGGAGGAGGATCCTGGAGGAGTGGCCACTGCCGACCTCTCCCAGGCAGGAGCCAGGCATCTGTCACCTTGTGGGCTGGGGGCTGGGGGCAAGGCACTCTGGGCTATCCCTGTCTTTGTTTCCTTCCCCTCCATGGCACAGGCATGTCTACTCATGGAGCTCGTCAGGCAGAGGGAGGGCCTTTGCCAGAGGTGTGATTCTGTTCCCCTGCGCCCTGAAGACAAGGCAGTGCCAACACATGGCGCAGCGATGTGCCCGTCTCCGTGGGTTCCCGAAACACAGACAGGTCAGTGCCCCAGCCACACAGTCATGATTCGCTTGCTTCTGCTCTGAACTCAGAGTCCCAGAAGCTCTCGCTCGGTTCCCCGGGACAGTTAACGGGTGATGTTAGCTGATGCTAAGAATCATGTACCCATGGGTCTTTCTTGTAGTGTCCTTTGCTGAGTATACAATCTAGTCCTTCCCATCCCGGCTTGGAGAGGATCCTTTGTTGGGGCTTCCCTGGTGGCTCAGAGGTTAAAGCGTCTGCCTGGAATGCGGGAGACTCGGGTTTGAGCCCTGGGTCGGGAAGATCCCCTGGAGAAGGCAATGGCAACCCACTCCAGTACTCTTGCCTGGAGAATCCCATGGAGGGAGGACCCTGGTAGGCTACATTCCACGGGGTTGCAAAGAGTCGGACATGACTGAGCGACAAACTACTACTACTAACTACTTTGTTGGACATGTAATTTCTGGCTCTTAGCTTAAAATGGGTCTTCAGGCAAGCCTGGCAGGAAAGCAGAGGCCATCTGATGAAGACATGACTGCTTGACCTGGTTAAATTATTACAGTAACCAGCAATATCAGAATGAAGAAAAGTAACCTTTCGAGGGGTCTGATACAGAACTATTTCACACGTGACCTTTCCCAGAAGCCTGAGCACCATGACATAGCCAGACCTTCTGAGTCACCCCGAAAGCATACAAATGCTAAAATGTTTTTTTTTTTTTGATAAAACATTTTATTTATACTCTGTACATTCTGCATATACAAAATTAACCTCCAAAAGGTTGAACTTCATTTTTAGATTTTAGAGCTTTTCCTACCCTTCAGGCTGGATAAATGGGTCAGCAGGTCAGTTCTTTAATGTTGCTTTAATAAAAAATGTGGAGCTAATTAAATGTAAGGATAATGCTATGCCTCTTATCTCTTACATGTGACTGCTGTGACAGGTGGCAAGTAAAGGAGCAAAAATTTCTGGGGCTTTTGTTTATTCAAGAAGCATCACGATAGATTGGGGGTAAAACAACATTGAGAGCACTGTTTGTTTGTTTTTTTTCCCCCGGAGTTTAGTGTCTGATCATAAGAAAGGCAACACCAATAAGGCTTATCTGGACAGACAGTGTTATTGCCTGGAGACAGTGTTCTTGCCTGGAGAATCCCAGGGATGGGGGAGCCTGGCCGGCTGCCGTCTATGGGGTCACATAGAGTCGGACACGACTGAAGCGACTTAGCAGGACAGACTGACCTCTTGGTTGAGGCAGAATCCTAATTTTCTGGGAGGAAGACACAGGCAGAAGGTCATGGACAGAGACTGTCAGGGCATGTGAAGCCAGCCCTTTCAGGATATGGCACAAAGGGAGTAAGACTATGAAGAAAAGCAAGGAAATTGTTAAAACTGAGGATCAAAGTGAACCTCTGGGTGGGTCTCAGGGATATGGCCACATCTGGAGCCAATGGTCTGCCCCCTCGAATTGCAGCTCAGGCTCAGGTACACAGAGGACTCCTGAGATGGTGTGTCTACTTCACCCACTGAGACTTTCTTAGTAATACACTGGCCCTACTTCCTAGTATTCTTTTTTTTTTTTAAGTCTTATTGAATTTTTTACAATGTTGCTTCTGTTGTTTATATTTGGTGGTTTTTGTTTTTTTTTTTTTTTTGGCTAGAGGCATGTGGGATCTGACCTCCCCTACCAGCAATCGAACCCACATCTCCCTCATTGGAAGGCAAAGTCTTTAACCCTGGACAGCCAGGGAAGTCCCCCTAGTGCTCTTAAGGCCCTACCTTTATAACCTCTCATCTACAGAGTGTGACATTTATTCTTTCAAGATGAGAAAGATGATTACATATGAAAACTTGAATCGCCGCACAATCTATGCAAGCGTAGAATACAGCACTGACACTCACAGCCCTGATTCTCCCTGACACAAATGTCCTGTGCAAACCTGATCCAGGAAAAACTCAATTCCAAGATGAGATAAGGAAAAGAAACCAGCAAATGATCACTTTGGAGGTCACTCCAGGAGAATTCCCCAAGCAAGAATGCTGGAGTGGGCTGCCATTTCCTCCTTCAGGGGATCTTCCTGACTCGGATCAAATTTCATACCTCTTGTATCTCCTGCACTGGCAGGTGGATCCTTCACCACCGAGTCACCCAGGAAGCCCCCAAAAGAGGTCCAGGCAACACAAATGGATGAGGAGGGACTGCTGCCATGAGGCACATCTTGTGTTGAGTGACAGTGGCCGATAGGATCCCCTCTGCAAACAGGAGACAAATATGGAGACACAGAGCTGAGGGGGAGATGGCAGGACCTCAGAGATGAACTGTGACCTGGAAGAGCTCAGGGATGGGAAAGCCCAACTCAGGAGTGATTTCCTCTGAGAGCAAGCAGTGGGAAAAGGAGGAGGGAGTCACTATCTTTTCTGATACAGCCTTAGAGAAATATTTGACTTTTCCAACTATGTGATATGTAGCTAAGATTTAAAACGTTTACAAAGAACCTCTTTCCTCACCCGACTCTGTCTGAGCCCTCTGGACAGATTGCTTGCAGGAATGATCAGGAGTCTGCCCGTACATCTCCAGGGCCTGGAGGCCTGTTCTAGGACTGCTCTACAATGGAGAAGGCCTTCCCTAGGATGAGCTTTTCTCTCCCCAACCTTGACTCCCCACTAGCTGGTCCTAGATCTCTGCTTTTTATGGCTCCATGAACCTCTGGACGCCCTCTCATGGGCCTTCCACTCATGTTCCCGAGTCTCCTTAAACCCTCAATCCTTGACCTCTCACATGCTACACAGCCTTGGACCATAGGCTCATAGTTCCTGACCCCAGAGGCCCTCTGCCTCTTGTCAAAAGCATCCTGGCCACTCCTTCCCCAGGACCTTTGTAGCCCCACTTCTTTGTATTCTGCCTCATTGCACATAGACATCTGAGCACAGAATTAGGGATGGGGGTGTGAGGACCTGGACATGAGGCAGAAACAAGAGTTTAGGGTTGTATGTCATCACTATGGAAACACCTGCTTCTGTGATCCGGGTGCAGCTTCAGAGAGGTGGGACCAGAAACAGATCAGAAGAGGCACCAGTCACCTCCAGTCCACAGTGTTTCTCTTACTGAGCTTCACTCTCTCCTGATCTTGCCAGAGTGTCAGGTCCCTGGGAAGCATCAGATTCCTGGGCCACAGTGAGCAACTGGGGAGCTCTCGGGTTGAGTGGCTGCCCTCTGCAGTCTCAATGTGTGAGGGACGCAGAACAAGTATCAGATAAGGAGCCCATCACAGGACACCTACAGCTGACAAAGAAGCATCAACACCAGCTAAAGGAGATCATCAGAAAACCCTTGGATTACAGATGTGAGTAAGTGGGGTGAGGACCGTCACTACTCAGCAGACCAGAGAGTCGAGAAGCCAGTCTTAGAGCGGAAATGCAAAAAGAGGGCTAGGTGTACCAAAAGACTCCCATGACCCAAGAACTCAACACCTCTCACTCTGGCTTAGAAGAGGCCTAAGTCCTTAAGCTATAGTGAGAGCAGGGCTTTTAATAAAATAACATGTTAAGAAGGAGTGAGTGACTTAAACACTGTTTTGCTTGAGGATCCATGGCCTGGGTCAGTTTCTTGTTGTGCACTGGCAACCAGTGCCTAATACCATTTTATTCTTGGCGCTCCACTCTCTTTAAGACATTGAGTGAATCAGCATGAATTGAGTCAGAGTTTAGAAATGTCTGCCTAGAAATGTAGCAAGTGCTTGGAAAATGGCCAGATTGTGAACAGAGGGCCAGAGCAACAGAGTACTCTTGAAAATGCCACATGGCTGGCCTCCAAGAGCCAACTCCCAGAAGATATATTCATAAAAATCTTTCCAGAAAAGTCACATCTGAGTCAAGAAGGCTCTTTTGGCCTGTCTCCTGAAACTGGCCAGTTTCAGATTTCTGAAACCATTGGGTGATGTCCCAAACTGGTTTTCTAGTTTCTAAATGTGTCTGAGAATGAACCTCAGCCTTAACTAGGGCATCACCCACAAGTCCTCAAACAAAGTCAAGCCACATTCAGAAGGCCACACACAGAACTGAGAGAGTGCCTGAAAAACTATGGACAGAGGTTCAGGACATTGTACAGGAGGCAGTGATCAAGACCATCGCCAAGAAAAAGAACTGCAAAAAGGCAAAGTGGCTGTCTGAGGAGGCCTCACAAATGGCTGAGAAAAGAGATGCTAAAGGCAAAGGAGGAAAGGAAAGATACACCCATCTGAATGCAGAGTTCCAAAGAACAGCAAGGAGAGATAAGAAAGCCCTCCTAAGTGATCAATGCAAAGAAATTGAGGAAAACAATAGAATGGGAAAGACTAGAGATCTCTTCCAGAAAATTAGAGATACCAAGGGAACATTTCATGCAAAGATGGGCTCAATAAAGGACAGAAAATGGTATGGACCTAACAGAAGCAGAAGATATTAAGAAGAGGTGGCAAGAATACACAGAAGAACTACACAAAAAAGATCTTCATGACCCAGATAACCACAATGGTGTGATCACTCACCTAGAGCCAGACATCCTAGAGTGCAAAGGCAAGTAGGCCTTAGGAAACATCACTACAAACAAAGATAGTGGAGGTGATGGAATTCCAGCTGAACTATTTCAAATTCTAAAAAATGATGCTGTGAGAGTGCTGCACTCAATATGCCAGCAAATTTGGAAAACTCAGCAATGGCCACAGGATTGGAAAAGGTCAGTTTTCATTCCAATCCCAAAGACAATGCCAAAGATCTTGAAACTACTGCACAATTGTACTTACCTGACATGTTAGCAAAGTAATGGTCAAAATTCTCCAAGTGAGACTTTAACAGTACATGAACTGTGAACTTCCAGATGTTCAAGCTGGATTTAGAAAAGGCAGAGGAACCAGAGATCAAATTGCCAACATCCACTGGATCATGGAAAAAGCAAGAGAATTCCAGAAAAACATCTACTATTGCTTTATTGACTATGCCAAAGCCTTTGACTGTGTGGATCACAATAAACTGTGGAAAATTCTGAAAGAGATGGGAATACCAGACCACCTGACCTGCCTCCTGAGAAATCTGTATGCAGGTCAAGAAGCAACAGTTAGAACTGGACATGGAACAACAGACTGGTTCCAAATTGGGAAAGGAGTACATCAAGGCTGTATCTTGTCACCCTGCTTATTTAACTTCTATGCATAGTACATCATGTGAAATTCCAGACTGGATGAAGCACAAGCTGTTATCAAGATTGCCGGGAGAAATATCAGTAACCTCGGATATGCAGATGACACCCTTATAGCAGAAAGTGAAGAAGAACTAAAGAGCCTCTTGATGAAAATGAAAGAGAGTGAAAAAGTTGGCTTAAAATTCAACATTCAGAAAACTAAGATCATGGCATCTAATCCCATCAGTTCATGGCAAATAGATGGGGAAACAGTGGAAACAGTGAGAGACTTTGTGTTTTGGGCTCCAAAATGACTGCAGATGGTGACTTCAGCCATGAAATTAAAAGACGCTCTCTCCTTGGAAGAAAAGCTATGACAAACCTAGACAGCATATTAAAAAGCAGAGACATTACTTTGCTGACAAATGTCTGTCTAGTCAAAGCTATGGTTTTTCCAGTAGTCATGTATGGATGTGAGAATTGGACCATAAAGAAAGCTGAGTGTCGAAGAATTGATGCTTTTGAACTGTGGTATTGGAGAAGACTCTCAAGAGTCCCTTGGACTGCAAGGAGATCAAACCAGTCCATCCTAAAGAACATCTGTCCTGAATATTTATTGCAAGGACTGATGCTGAAGCTGAAACTCCAATACTTTGGGCACTTCATGTGAAGAACTGACTCATTGGAAAAAGACCCTAATGCTGGCAAAGATTGAAAGCAGGAAGATAAGGGGACGACAGAGGATGAAATGTTTGGATGGCATCACTGACTCAGTGGACATGAGTTTGAGCAAGCTATGGGAGTTGGTGATGGACAAGGAAGCCTAGCATGCTGCAGTCCATGCAGTCGCAGCGGTCGCAAAGAGTCCGACACAACTGAGCAACTGAACTGAACTGAACATACAGAAGGCACAGGGCTGCACTCACTGGGTCTCTGGAGGGGCCGAAAGCCTGCAGAGGCACCTGGGGTAGGGGCAGCAGGAAGCACAATGCTGGGATGTGCAGCAGCTAAGGCCTGAGATACGCAGAAAGGAAGAGAGAAATGCAAGACACAAGAAAAGGCAGAGACAGGAACAAGCAAAATCCATCAGAGCAAATAAAAGCCTACAAGGAGGGACTTCCCTGGCTGTCCAGTGGTTAAGACTTCACTTTTCGATGCAGGCAGTATAGGTTTGATCCCCTATGAGCTAAGATAAGATCTCATATGCCTCTCAGGTGAAAAAACCAAAACATGAAACAGAAGCAATATTGTAACAAATTCAGTGAAGACTTTGCAAATTGTCCACATCAAAAAAATCTTTAAAAATAACATCACAGAAGGAGAGGAGTCAAGAACTGCAGGAAAAATGACAGAAAACCATAGACCCATCTGGAATGCAGGCAGGCATCCTTGGTACCCAAAAGCCCCAGAACACCTCATTCCCTCCCTCTAGTGGCCTCACAGAAAACTCTTGGGTACTCAAAGGGTCCCTTTAGCTCAGGGGAGCTAAAAGAGCCTCTTGATGAAAGTGAAAGAGGAGAATGAAAAATTAGGCTTAAAGCTCAACATTTCAGAAAACTAAGATTATGGCATCTGGTCCCATCACTTCGTGGTGAAACAGTGGAAACAGTGGCTGACTTTATTTTGGGGGGCTCCAAAATCACTGCAGATGGTGATTGCAGCCATGAAGTTAAAAGATGCTTACTCCTTGGAAAGAAAGTTATGACTAACCTAGACAGCATCTTAAAAAGCAGAGACATTACTTTGCCAACAAAGGTCTGTCTAGTCAAGGCTATGGTTTTTCCAGTAGTCATGTATGGATGTGAGAGTTGGACTATAAAGAAAGCTGAGTGGTGAAGAATTGATGCTTTTGAACTGTGATGTTGGCGAAGACTCTTGAGAGTCCCTTGGACTGCAAGGAGATCCAACTAGTCCATCCTAAAGGAGATCAGTCCTGGGTGTTCTTTGGAAGGACTGATGTTGAAGCTGAAACTCCAACATTTTGGCCACCTGTTGCGAACTGCTGACTCATTTGAAAAGACCCTGATGTTGGGAAAGATTGAAGGCAGGAGGAGAAGGGGATGACAGAGGATGAGATGGTTAGATGGCATCACTGACTCAATGGACATTAATTTGGGTAAACTCCAGGAGTTGGTGATGTACAGGGAGGCCTGGCATGCTGTGGTTCATGGGGTCGCAAAGAGTTGGACACGACTGAGCAACTAAACTGAACTGAACTGAAAAATCTTTGTGGCTGGCCTTCCACTGAGCAGGAACCTGACAAGCAGTGGGCCAGGGAGCAGATGGTGCTTATTTGGAGACTGTCTCACTTTCACAAATCTCATAACACACTTCCTTTGCTTTATACCTCGCTAATGACCTATATGCTGTAAATGTCTTTGCTTGACACTTATTTTCTTGACAAGTGGTGCCAAAATGTTACAGTGCTATTTTCCTATCCCATAAGAATGTTTTGGTTAAAAAAGCAGACCATCAAGTGGTTCCCAGTGACTGGTACTGGATTGTGGCACAGAAGCCTTTTTTTTTTTGACTGTGCCTCAAGTCTTGTGAGATCTTAATTCCCTGACCAAGGATTGGATCTGGGCCCTTGGTAGTGCAAGTACTGAGTCTTAACCACTGGACCACCAGGGAAGTCCCACAAAAGCCCTCTTGTTCATCCCCACAAATTGGTTGGGAACACTTGGCTTGCTTCCAGGATTATTCCTGACATTGCTCAGTGCCCATTTTGGTCCATCAGTTTCTCCTCTAGGAAAAAAGATTAGATAACTTAATTCAAGTAGGGAAAAAAACTGGGCCTCGAGTTACAAACAGGAACCCCAACACCCAAGGGGAATTCCGGATTGCTTTCTTCTTTCCTCAGTCTTCTTCATTTCATGCTTTACAACAGTCCCAGAAAATGCAGGACTCAGAGACCAGCAGGCAACTCAGGCCAAGCGCTCCAGTGCTGTAGATCTCGTTATAGAGGTTTCTCAATTGGGTGGGGACGAGGGTGAGGCAGGTGTGGACATAACATTTAAAGGAGTGCCCCAGATGCCTGTAATCCAGATAATATTTTAATGTTGCCTTTTTAAAAATAAAAATTAATGCAAAAATTTCACAACGAATAAAAATATCAACGTTTGAAATAAACAAAGATCAGTCCCATGCTAAGCCAAATTGAAAGCTAAAGAAAAAATCAGTAATGCTGATTTTCTTTTTATTTAAAATATTGATATTTTTCTCATTATTATTATTATTATTATTATTTTTTGCATTGCTTTGTAACATTCACCTTACTCTAGTTCTGCATAAAATTGGACAGGGGATGGTTCAAAACAGAGTGGCCTTAGCCATACCAGTGATCTTTCGAGCGGACCCTGTGATGTTTGGGAGGGAAAGGCAGTACTTACATTCCTGTGCACCTGTCTGGTATCCTTAATATTAATATTACTAAAAAGATGCAGAAAAAAAAAAAGAAGGCAGAGATGGAGGAGGAGGAGGCAGAGGAGGATGAGAAAATTTCAGCATTGGGTGATTTTAGGCAACTTCCACTTTTTTCTACTGCTTAACTTTTTCATTTTTACTGATTTTCTACAATCAACAGTATTACATAATAGAGATTAAAAAAAGGAAAATAGAAACAAAAATGGTCAAGGGCAGATAATTCACAGAACCAGAAATGTACTTTTAGCCTTCAAGTTCAACTTCTTGAGTTATTAAGTGAAAACCAAAATTCTGTTACCCTCTTTCAGTTCTTATAGAAACAGATTAAAAACTCTAGGATACAAAAGAGAGAGGTACTTCCAGGGTGGTCCTGTGGCTAAGACTCTGCTTTCCCAATGCAGGGGGCCCAGGTTTGATCCTTGTTCAGGGAACTAGATCCCATGTGCTGCAACTAAGAGTTGGCATGCTGCAATTAAAGATCCCACATGCTGCAACTAAGACCTGGTGCAGCCAAATAAGTAAGTATTAAAAAAAAAGAGAGAGTGAGAGAGGCAGATAGCTGATAGACAGATAGAAATGAGAGAAAAGAATAAAAAGAGAGATTGGAACGTCCCTGGTGGTCCAGTGGTTAAGACTCCACATGCCCACCACAGTGAATGTTGGGTTGATCAGTTGTTGAGGAACGAAGAACCTACATGCTTCGAGGTGCAGACAGAAAATAAAAAGAGAGGTAATAACATTGACATAATTCACAGGCAATGTGGCCATCTATTAAGAATACCCATCAAATCAAACAACTATTTTTGTGTTTTGTCCCAAGCATCATGAGGCTCCCCTTTAATCTGGGTGTCTTCTCCCTGTGGACATGACTTTAGGGAAGGAGGCAGAAAATGCCAGGCAATGGTAGTTCCCACAGTAGGAGTGCCAGTTTCTGCCTCTGGCATCCTAGGGGTAGCATGAGAGGAGAAAAGACTTGGGATTATGCTAGCTCCAAAGGTAAATTTTACCATTTTTACCATGTTTAATACTCTTTCTGGGCTTCCTAGGTGGTGCTAGCGGTAAAGAATCCACTTGCCAATGCAGGAGACTTAAGAGATCCCTGGGTCGGGAAGACCCCCTGGAGGAGGGCATGGCAACCCACTCCAGTATTCTTCCCTGCAGAATTCCATGGAGAGAGGAACCTGTAGGGTCATAGTCCATGCGGTCGCAGTCAGACACGACTGAAGCGACTTAGCACACAAGCAATACCCTTTCTGCCAGTTCGAAAATATTATATGTGCTCACTCTCTCCACACACTCATACATCCCACCTTGACCAAAGTAGTGTAAACTGGAATCAGGAAAGTATTTACTAAGTGACATTTCATGTTGTGGGCCATTAACGTCTCTTAGGTTTACATCAGAAAGAAAGGTAGGACCTCCCTGGTGGTCCAGTGGTTAAGAATCCACCTTCCAGTGTGGGTGACATGGGTTCAATCCCTGGCCCAGGAAGGTTCCATATGCCGCTGAGCAACATGTACCACAGCTACTGAACCCATGTTCCGCAACAAGAGAAGCTTCCGGAACAAGAGAGAAGCCTCCGCAACGAGAAACTCATGCACGTCAATGAACAGTAGCACCAGCTTGCCACAACCAAGACCCAGCATGGCCAAAAATGAATAGAGAAATAAAATTAATTTAAAAAGTAGAATATATATATATATGAAGCAAAGATAGGTAATTGTATAGTTGAGTGTCCATCCCAGAGAAGAAAAAATCAAGTGTATATACAGTTGACCCTCCATATCCTTGGGTCCTGAATTAGTAGATTCAGCCAATCGTAATCAATTGGGTGAATCCTCAGAGGCCAGAGTTCTCAGATACAACTGGCTGGCTTACTGCACCATTTTATAAAAGAAACTTGAGCCACCACCACACGTTTTGTTATTTGTGGGGTCCTGGGATCGATCCATTGAGGATATCAGGAGACTACTGTTTTTCATAAGAAACGGAGCCAAAAGCCAACAACAGTCAAAGGAAACTCCAATTTACCTTCTCTGGAGTCACTTTCAGGATATGTTTTGTTGTAACTGGAAATTCAAAGATCCTGGTGATTGTTTCCAGGAACTGAGCCCAGAGAAAGTGAAGGCATTGATACTTAAAGAAATGTTTACATCTTTAGGAATGTATTTCCTTTGATAGGCACTTTTTGCCTTTCTAGGAGGAATTAGAGATAAACTGATGGGACATCAAAAGTTAAGCACGTAGTCCTATGCCTGACACAGGCTGAGATTTCATTTCTCACAAACTCAGATAGTACAAGCAGCCACGGGTTCACAGGACCAGCCTCTCCAGTATACAAGAATGGGAAACCAAGATGGTGCCAGGCAGCCACTGGGCTTTAATATTTCATTTCAGAGGCTTTCCTGGTGGCTCAGTGGTAAAGAATTAGCCTGCCAATGCAGGAGACGCGGGTTTAATCCCTGATCCAGGAAGATCCCACATGTCTCAGAGCAACTTAAGCCCATGTGCCACAACTATTGAGCCTGCCTGTACTCTAGAGCCCGTGAGCTGCAACCACTGAAGCCCCCGTGTGCCCTAGAGTCTGGATTCTGCAACAAGAGAAGCTCATGGACCACAAGAGAGTAGCCTCAGATCGCCACAACTAGGAAAAAAAGCCCACGCAGCAGCAAAGATCCAGCACAGCCAAAAATAAATAAATAAAATTTAAAAAAACCTTCATTCCATCCTCTGGGTAAGCAAGCCAACATGTGGAAGACTCCCCTGTTGCCAGGAAACGAATGTAACAAAGAGGCCAAGTCATTAACAAGCTAATTTATAATGGAAGCCTAATCATTTGAGTAAATAAAATTGAATGTTTATCTCTCAGGCCAAATACAGATTAAGAAGCATGATTGTTGAAGAATTATTAAATAAGAGACAAGTTTCATATAAAAGGAAAAAAGAAATTTGGGAATGTCCTAACAGATTAGTTCTTGTAAAAGATTGGTTCTCAAGTAAAAAAATTATAGGAAGAATAAGACTTAGGTAGAAAGTCTTTTCTGTGTCAAATCTATTGAACATGACTTTCTACTTAAATCACCTGGAGGGATTTTTTTTTTTTGCATCACTTTATTATTATTATTTGGCCACACAGTTTGTGGGATTTTAGTTCCCCAATCAGGGATTGAACCCATGCCCTCAGCAGAAAAAGCACAGAGTCGTAACCACTAGACTGCCAAAGAATCTCACCTGGAGAGATTTTTAAACATACAGATACTCAGGGTCTCATCTGGAAATACCTAGAGTAAGGGACCTAGGACTGGTCTGAGAAACTGGTGCTTTTAAGAGTCTTGGAGGGGCTTCTCTGGTGGTGCAGTGGTTAAGAATCCACCTGCCAATGCAGGGGACACAGGTTGGATCCCTGGTCTGGGAAGATTCCACATGCCACAGCTACTGAAACCTGTGGCTGTGTGACAAGAGAAGCTACTGTGATGCGAAGCCCATGCACTGTGATTAGAGTAGCCCCCACTCACTGCAACTAGAGAAAGCCCACGCGCAGCAACAAAGACACAGCATAGTCAAAAAGGCAAAAAACCAAACAACGGTGTCTTGGAGTCTTTCCATTTAATAATAGTGACTCTAAGTCGGCATTTCCTTTTCTTTCCAAAACCAGATAACAAACAAGGTCTTCAACTAAACTAGGGAGAGCTGAAGTGCTGAACGAATCAAGTAGGAGAGGAACCATCCACAGGGCTAGGAGAGGGAGGGTGCAGAATGGGCTGCAGAAAGAGTGGACGTCCTGCAGTACAAAATGCAGACACCTCTCTTGGGAGATCAGGAATGAAATGCAGCCACCTTCTCTGCAGGGAAAAAAAATGAGTGGGTACGAATAAGGAACCACATGCTCAAGTCACACAGAAGATGGTTTGGTGGAGAAAAGGAGTGTGGAGAGTTTCCCCCATGTCTCCCACTGTCTACTCACTGTTGGTGACAATGACAAAAATATGAAATATGTGAAGGACATAGAACAGTGAGCCATCTCTGAGGGTTGGAGCATGGTCAGGACAGTCACTTTGGAAACCGGTGTGCAGGGTGGGGCAGACTTGGGGCCTGTCCCAAGTCCCAGCAGTTCCTCTCCAAGAAGCTAGCCCTGTGGGACTCTTGGAAAGGAGTCCCAGGGACCAGATGATTTTGTCCTAGGCAGTCTAGATGGATAACATTGCAGTGCCTGGGACAACACAAAGGTCCTTCAACAGAGGAATGGAGAAATCAGTTGTGTACAGTCAGTAGAGTGGAATGCCATTCTGAAGGGAGTGTGACAAGGGTCACTACCACCTCCAACGTGGAGCCATCTCTCAAGTATGATGTTGACTAAGAAAAGCATATCCGTGGTGGTCCAGTGGTTAAGATTCTGCCCTTCAGGGGGCATGGGTTCTATCCCTTCCAATGGTTAGAAGGCATCATTCAGAAAAAGGCACATCATTCAAAAAAAAAAAGCAAATCACAGAAGATGATATAAAGCATAAAACTGTGTCTTTGAAAGTCCAAGTATATATGATACTATTTAATATAACGTGTAGACATAACAGGACACTGAAAATCTATGAGGAATAACAGGGATTAGTAAGCACACATTTAGGGTTATGTTGCTTTAGGGTGGGCACCCTGCAAGGGCCCCCAAGATGGAGATAGCACCTGATTTTTTTACCTGAGCTCCAGACACACTGATCTTTGTTCTATTTTCTTTCTTTAATCTTACATATACATTTTATATTTCATATATTCTCTCAATTTAATTTTTCAAAATGCAAAAGAAATAACTACACATTAAAGCCTTGACTAGCCCTGGGCCCTCCTCCAAGTGAACCTTCTGCAAAGTGCTGGTTCAGAAAACACCTCAAGGGAGATGAGTTATCAAAAAGGAACCAGAAAAAGATCTATACAAAGATATTAGAAGGGAAAGGGAAGGAAGACGAAAAAAACAGTTGACCAAGAACTCGCAGAAAAACACTGCTACAAGACCAACAGAAAGGAAGCCCAGCACTTCTCATGAACATTTACTGAGGGGTGTGTGTGTGTGTATGTGTGTGTGAAAGTTGCTTGGTTGGGTCCGACTCTTTGCGACCCCACAACTATAGCTCCCCAGCTTCCTCTGTCCATGGAATTCTCCAGGCAAGAAAATTAGAATGGGTAGCCATTCCCATCCCCAGGGGATCTTCCCGATCCAGGGATCGAACTGGAGTCTCCCACATTGCAGGCAGATTCTTTACAATCTGAGCCACCAGGGAAGCCCTTATTGAAGTGATCACCTCTAAAAGTTAGACAGATTCTTATAGAAATGCAAGAGTTCAAGACTAGATGGCGGTCTATTTCAAATAACTCAGCAAAACAGCATGGAACTGCAACCTGGCCCTGCCCTCTGCCTGCGTGTCAGGGAGAATGAGTACATTCCCAGGGACTAAAACTGACTTGGGGAACTTCCCTGGTGCCTTAGTGGTTAAGAATCCGCCTTGCAATGCAAGGGACTCGGGTTTGATCCCTGGTCAGGGAACTAAGATCCCACATGCCATGGAGCTACTGAATCCCTCTGGCTCTGGAGCTGTGGCCCCATGAGAGACTCCCTGCACTGCAATGAAGGATCGTGCAATGACACAACGAAGATCCCACGTGCTGTGACTAAGCTGACGCTGCCAAATAAATATGAAAAGTATAAAATAAAACTGACTTGGGAGAGTTTCTTAAGGATCTCTCCAGTCTCCCATATATCCTAACTGAACCACTTAAGCCATTTTGAATGGTGTCTATTTCATTTTTAATCCCTGTCTTTCAAACATTCCTGCATGTCAGGTGCTGTGCTAGGCGAGTTGAGTTCTAGAGCCCTGGGTGCCTGGAAGTGGAGATGGCAATTAGATGGTGCCACAGGAGAGGGTATCTAGGGCCCCTCTATGCAGAAGCATCTAACTGGTCTAGGGGTCTGGGAAATTTGCCAGAGGAAATAGCATACCAGATGGGGCCTAAAGGAGGAGTAAGGGTCAGCAAGGGAAGATAAAGGGTGGTGGGTGGGAAGAATGTTCTAGATAGGGAAATAAAATATGCAAAGGCCTAAAGGAGGCAGAGGGTGTGGAATTCTAAAGGAGAGGCTTGAGTGGGACTCCAGGCCCAAATAGGGATGCCTTGTAGGCCAAGTTAAGGAATGTATTTGCTGTCTTATAGGAATTGGAAAACACCATTTTACGCAAGGGAGTTATATATCAGATTGGTATTTTAGATCCCACATGTGACATGGGGCAGCCAAAAAAAGAAGTATTATCTTACAGTTATAGAGGTCAGAAGTCCACCATGGATTTCACTGGTTGTATTTGCTAGGATGCAAGTCTCCTGTGGCTCCTGTGTTGCAGGAGGATTCTTTACAAGCTGAGTCCTCAGGGAAGTTCATCTCAAACTTAATACATCCCAGATAGAACATCTGATTTCCCCACAACCTGTTATCCCAGCTTCTCTATTCCAAGAAATGCACTCTCTCCACTCATTTGCTCAAGACAAAGACCTGTGATTCTTTGCCCAACCCCACCGCCAGTGCTGTGGAATTTACCCTACAGGTGCATCCACATCCACGTCATAAAATTTTTGTCATAGCAGTGCTGTCCATCAGAACTGTCTGAGATGATGGGAATACTCTGTCTCTGCATTGTATAATTTGGTGGCTACTAGCCTCATGTGGCTGTCAAGCATTTGCAATGTGGCTAGTGTCCCCAAGGAGTGAATTTTTAAGTGAATTAGCCACATGCGGCCAGTGCTACCATATTGGAAAGCACAGGTCTTCTGTGACTCATTTCATATCCTTTTCTGTTCTCAACCCACTCTACTTATCTTTTCTCCCCACTTCTCTACCAGGATGTCTTTTCTCAAGGCCGCCAATGGTTATGATTGTCAAGTCTGGTGATCATTGTTCTGTCCTTTTTTATCTTACTTCTCAATTGTTATTGGCCCAGTTGACCAGACCTTCTTTTTTTTTTTGGCTGTGCTGCATGTGGGATTTAGTTCCCTGACCAGTACTTGAACCCGTGTCCCTGCATTGGGAGCACGGAGTCTTAATCACTGAATGGCCAGGTAAGTCCTGACCAGACCTTCATTATGACTTGTTGTCTGCCGGGGTTCCATGACTTCTGCTCTCACCCGTCTGTTCCATTGTTCTACCCCATCCCTGTGGCTGGCCTCTTCCTCTGCTTCAACTGGAAGTGTCTGAATGCCCCAGATATCTATCCTGTACCCTTCGCCATCTATCCACCTCTTTGCAGGTGCTCTCACTCAGTTAGTGTTAGATACAGTCTATGTACTGATCAGAACCAACTGTGTCTGCAGCCCGTCTTCTCCACTGAGCTCTGAACACTCATATCCAATTGCCTACTTCACACATCCACGGAGATTTTTGATAAGCATCTCAAACTTGAGCTGCCATCTTTGCCCCTGAATTATGGTGAAAACCTCACTATTGTTTCCTCTGTTGCCACCCTCCCCACACCACCACTGCATACAATGTCTGCACAGCAGCCAGAAAGAACTTTCAAAATGCAAACACTTTAGAAAATGTTTTGAAAATCCTCCAGTAGCTTTCTCTTGCACTTAAAATATGGGATCAGTGAGTCTCTCGGTCAACCCACTTGGGAATTTCCCCACCTCTGAGTTTCATTTAACATGAGGTCCTGCACTATTCTTATTGTTTAAACCTTTCATTTGGATTTACTGTTACTTGAAGCTAGACACATCCTAACTGATCTGGTGCTCAGTGGATCCTCTCTGAGCGTGTGTGATCGGTCGCTTCAGTCGTGTCCAGCTCTTTGTGACCCTCTGGACTGTAGCCCACCAGGCTCCTCTGTCCGTGGGGTTCTCCAGGCAAGAATACTGGAGTGGGTTGTCATGCCATCCTGCAGGGGATCTTCTCGACCCAGGGATCGTACCTGTGTCCCCTGAATTGCAGGTGGATTCTTTACCCGCTGAGCCACCTGGGAAACCCAGAGAACTGCATGTTAGTAAATAAAAGTCCTCTAAGATGGCAGGCTAGGGTCCTAGAGAACCGTCTTGCTGGGGTCTGGATGGAGGGGCAGGTGAGGAGGCAAAGTAAGAAGACCAGTAAAAGTTGTTGCAAAGATGTCCCAATTTTGGCCTGAGTGGGGAGGAGATGTGTTAATTTCTTCTTTCCTGCAGCCATTCACAGGTGGGCTAGATCAGGATGTTTCCTTTGAGCTGAACAAAGGTATTTTAGTTTAACCTTCAGGCATGGGGGGCTTCTCAGAGATGGGCTATCATGTAAATTTTAAAATAGACAACATCCCTTTAGTGATTAACGTGTAGCAAAAGCAACAGAAAACAAAGGTTAAAGTAAAAGAAACAGATCTAATATGGAGTCAGATTTATTATTCCCTATCCTTATCCCAACCTAATTCAATTAATGAATTTTTAATTAGGTGAAGGTAAACCTGCGGGCCTGGATCTGAATGACAATCAGTTCAGAATCATGTCAGAAAGTGAGTGAATTACCAAAATATCTTGGAGCTTTTCTTGCTGTATCAGAGCAGCTAAAGGAAGGCAGTTCTTTTTTTTTAATTACTATTTATTTATTTTTGGCTGCTTTGGGTCTTAGTTGTGACTCCAGAGTGCATGGGCTCCGTTGCTCTATGGCATGTGGGATCATCCCTGACCAGGGATTGAACCTGTGTCCCCTGTATTGGAAAGTGGACTCCCAACCACTGGACCACCAGGGAAGTCCCCGAATGGCAGTTCTGATCAGGCCAAAAATAAAACTGGAAAAATCATTATCCTATAGAAAATGACTACAGGGTAACCATAGATGAACTTGTTTTAAATGATTTAAGAACAGCGAGCTGGTAACGCATTCTGGTAGAGAAGAGTGTTGTAATCAATGAAGGTAAATTCTAGCTCCTAGGAAGGAAGGGTCTGTCCAGAGTCCCTCAAAACAGTCTCTGCAGAACTTGAACCAAAATGATTTTCAGAAGTCCCCAGATCAAGTATTTGTACTCTATTTTTGTCAATTCATGCTTCTATTCAACTAACATTTCTGAAGCCCTACTATGTGTCAGTTACCGTTCTTAGCACTGTGCATGTAGTATTGAAAAAAGTCCCTGTTTTCGTTCCTTCTAATAGAGGGAGACAGACATCAAAAACTAGTTTAGGACTTCCTTCGTGGTCCAGTGGATAAGAGTCTGCTTGCCAATGCAGGGGACGTGGGTTCAGTCCTTGATCCGGGAAGATCCTGCATGCTGTGGAGCGACTGAAGCCCATGTCCTGAAACTACTGAAGCCATGCCCCTCAGCAAGAAAAGCCACTGCGATGGGAAGCCAGTGGAAGGACAGCCCCGCTCGCTGCCACTACAGAAGACCCACGCAGAGCACCGGAGACCCAGCGCAGCCAAAAATAAAGTAAAGTAAAAAATAATTTACCAGTGGGCAGGTAGACGGAGAGCAGGTGTGATAAGGGTGGGACTCATGAAGGAATGGTTGACTCTGGAGCTCAGATCTGCAAGGGAAGGGAGGGGCGAGGAGATATGAGGAAAGATGGCTCTAGACACAGGAAAGAGCAAGCGTGAGTCTCCAAGGAGGGGCTGCCTGATCTGTTTGAGAAACTCAAGGAGGTCAGGGTGGCCAGAGCCTGAGGAGCAAGGGGGAGGTTAGCAGGTGGCAAGAAGGAGCCACATTGCTGAGGGCCTCGGGCTGTTTTAAGAACTAGACTTGGACTGTGGATGAGACCAGGTGCCATACCCGTGAAGACTTTGAGCTGTGTTAGAATCTGACTTGTACTTGAAAATTCTCAGCCTGGCTGCTGTCTTGATGGTAGGCATCAGAGTTCAGGATGAAAAAAGGGGGCTGGTTAGAGGTTCCCCTTGGATGCAGGTGAGGGGCCCTAGGGGCTTTGACCAGAGTGGTGGTGGGGAATGGGATGAGGAGAGCTCAGATTCTGAGGACACAGAGCAGAGGGGAGTCACTGACAGGCTGCAGGTGGAGGCAGAAGCATGAGGAGGGTTAACAGTGACTCCAAGGCTGTTGTCTTGGGAACTGGAAGAATGAGGTTCCCATTTTCTGAAACAGGAAGACCCCAGTTCAGGTTTTCTCTTTTCATCTGTAGTTCTCTCTCTCTTTCTTTCATTTATTCATTTGACTGTGTTGGGTCTTGGTTGGATCATGTGGGATCCTTCGTTGTGGCACAGGAACTCTCTAGTTGTGGTGGGTGTGCTCAGTGGTTACAGCGTGCAGGCTTAGTTACTCCATGGCATGTGGGATCTTATTTCCCTGACCAGGGATTGAACCTGAATCCTCTGCATTGCAAGGGGAATTCTTAACCACCGGACTGTCAGAGAAGTCCCTGTCAGTCTCTTTCTGCCTCTCTTCCCTTGTAATGTATTGCTTACCTGTTGGAAAACTAGGTTATAGGATGTATATGGTTTTCCGCAGCACGGATCTTGTTGATTGTTTTCCTTTGGTTCACTTCAACGTGTTCCCCTCCCCCCTGTATTTTCTAGCAGTTGGCAGGCAGGACTATTCATTCCTGTGTGCTCAGTTGCATCTGATTCTTTGCGACCCCTCGGACTGTAGCCCTCCAGTCTCCTCTGTCCATGAGATTATCCCAGGATTTGTATGTGAGCTGGTTGCCATTTCCTCCTCTAGAGGATCTTCCCGATCCAGGCCTTGAACCCTTGTTTCTTGCATCTTGTGCACTGGCCGGTGGGTACTTTACCTGTCCTTTAGGTAGGGCTATAAGCTTGGTGAAATCCACGTCTGATTTGTGTCTGCACTGCTTCACTGTGGTGTGGGTACCGGCTCTCCTGTCCCAAACCCATGAGACACACCTCTTCTCGTTTCACTTGTGGCTGTGGTTAGCAGACGTGAGCAATCCTCCTTGTGCGGGTGCATGCTCAATCACTTCAGTTGCTTCCGATTCTTTGCGACCCTGTGGACTGTAGCCTGCCAGGCTTCTCTGTCCATGGAACTTCCCAGGCAAGAATACTGACGTGTGTTGCCATCCCCTTCTCCAGGGGATTCTCCCCACCCAGGGATTGAACCTGCGTCTCTTGCATTGGCGGGCAGATTCTTTACTGCTGAGTCACCAGGGAAGCCCAATTCTCCTTAAATTCTACTAACTTTTTACAAGTTACAAAATGATAACACTCTAACTTATCATTTAACCTTTATTTATAAGCTGAAATGTTTTTATAAAGGGAGTATCTAGTTATGCTAAATATTTAGTTATATTACAGTTCGTGTAGGTAACTTGGACTTAATGCTGTATTTTTTTGCCTTCATATACCACATTCATATATTCAAAATAATGTGTTAGTTACCTAGCATCTTTCAAAAAAATTTTTTTTCAGTGAACTCATAATTAAATAACCTTGATGTATTTTAATACGTTGCAGAAAATTCTCATTCATGTTAATTAAAATCTTTCTTCTTTGACCCTGGGGATTTTTGAATGGTCGTCTGTCTCCAGTAATTTATTTGTTTCTAATATGACAATATGTTCCAGACACCTTTTACCATTTCCAGCCCTGGAATCAGCCATTTCTCCAGGAGCTTGCTGCTGCTGCTGCTGCTAAGTCGCTTCAGTCGTGTCCAACTCTGTGTGACCCCATAGACGGCAGCCCACCAGGCTCCTCCGTCCCTGGGATTCTCCAGGCGAAAACACTGGAGTGGGTTGCCATTTCCTTCTCCAGTGCATGAAAGTGAAAAGTGAAAGTGAAGTCGCTCAGTCATGTCCAACTCTTAGCGACCCCATGGACTGCAGCCTACCAGGCTCCTTCATCCATGGGATTTTCCAGGCAAGAGTACTGGAGTGGGGTGCCATTGCCTTCTCCGTCTCCAGGAGCTTAGTTTTCTCTTAATAGAAAATCATACTGAGTGGTGATAATCTGGGGCCAGAGGTTGGTCCTTGTTTGGGGACTTTGTCAGTGGACAGAGTTAGAACATATATCTACATTAAAAAAAAAAGATATCATCATGGGTTTATAATAACACTTAAAAAAGCTTTTTTTTCTTTTATTTTTATTATTTTTTTTAATTTTACTTTACAATTCTGTATTGGTTTTGCCATACCTTGACATGAAAATAAAACTAATTTTATTTATTTATTTACTGGCTGCCCTGGGTCTCTGTTGCTGGTTGGGCTGTTCTCTAGTTCCAGTGAGCAGGGGCTGCTTCCATTGTAGTGGCCTTTCCTGCTGTGGAGCACAGGTTCTAGGGCGCTCAGGCTTCAGTAATCTCGGCTCGTGGGCTCAGTAGTTGCAATTCCTGGGCTCTTGAGCACAGGCTCAATAGTTCTGGTGTACGGGCTTAGTTGCTCTGTGGCATGTGGAATCTTCCTGGTTGGGGATTCTTTACCATCTCAGCCACCAGAGAAGCCCATGAGAAGAGAGTAGGGGTACTTTAAGGCTTACTGTCCTTGACTGTTCTATAGCAGTTCAGGGAAAACACTGTAAAAGTGAAAGTGTAGTTCACTTATTTTCTGACATTTGAAGATGCCTTTGCATACTAAAAACCCATCCTTGTGGCATTTTTCTCCTCACAGAGCACCAAGTATGGACCAGTGTCTCACTATGTGCAGATGTAGAGAACCCTGGTGGGTTGCAACCCAGTGACCAGCACATTTACAATGCCGCCGCCACGTGAACAGCATGTCATTATTCCGGCAAGCTGTTGACGCTGAACGCCTCAGGCAGGCCGAGAGGGAGTGTTACTTTTCATTACTGTATTAGCTGGTGATTGGAATGACCGAAACAATCCAACAGGTGTGGTTTATTCTCTGAACAGTCCAGTCTTCAAAGTGCTGGCAGCTATGAAACGGAAATGGAATCTCGTGGTCTGTTTTCTGGGTAAGGAAGCTAAGAATGTATGAAAAACATTTCATTGTCTGTATAGATTTTTTTCAACTTTTTATGCATATATGTGTATGTGAATTCTTCCGGCATTTAATGGTCAGTAATTGCTTTGGGCAAAAGCTTGTCAGAGCTCCTTGTGAACTTTCAAGTCATTCCCTTTGAGTTCTTCAGTTGTCTTTAGGCTGTCTGCAGGTAAGTAGCATAGAGAATAGTGATAGAGTTTAAAGCTTTTTGCTGTCTGTAGTCATTGAACAGTATCTGTTGGTCTCAAAAAATCCTCTCTAAATTTCTTTTTTCACAATGGCTTACTTTTAGGATGTGTATGTGTATACATTAGGAGTTTAGAAAATAGAGAGTTACAAACAGTATACTGGAAGTATCTTTATTGCAAGACCCATACATTCTGGGGTTCTTGGCAGTAAGTTCGACATCATGAGAGAACACCAAATCTCTCTGTCTCTAGTATAACATAGTGGAGATAACGCGCATGCTTTGAGTCAGAGAAACATAGGTTCTCACTTTTCAGCCTTGCTGCTCCTCAGGTAACTCCTCTGCCTCAGTTTCCAATGTCTTTCTTCAGTCAAATAAAGATCATAACGCCCATTTCAGAATGATTGTGAAAATTTAATGTGGTAATGTACTTAGTGCTTATTCTAGGACTTGACACACTTAAGGAGTTAATAAATAGCAAATGATATATCGATTTTTTTTTGTAATATTAAGCAACTTTGGAAGTAGCATTCTGTTAGCGACCAGTGGGCTGTTTGGAGTCAGTGTTGTACTGAAGTCAGTGTTGTAGGGATTTGCTTACAGAAAAGAGTTATAAGCAAGACAATTAATATTTTGAAGATTTAAATACTTTTTCTGTGCAAGTTCAGTTCAGTTCAGTTAAGTCACTCAGTCGTGTCCGATACTTTGAGACTCCAAAGGACTGCAGCACGCCAGGCCTCCCTGTCCATCACCAACTCCTGGAATTTACTCAGACTCATGTCCATTGAGTTGGTGATGCCATCCAACCATCTCATCCTCTGTCGTCCCCTTCTCCTTTCACCTTCAATCTCCCCTAGCACTGGGGTCTTTACCAATGAGTCAGTGCTTTGCATCAGGTGGCCAAAATATTGCAGTTTCAGCTTCAGCATCAGTCCTTCCAAAGAATATTCAGGACTGATTTCCTTTAGAATGGACTGGCTGGATCTCCTTGCTGTCTAAGGGACTCTCAAGACTCTTCTCCAACACCACAGTTCAAAAGCATCAATTCTTCGGCACTCAGCTTTCTTTTTAGTCCAACTCTCACATCCATACATGACCACTGGAAAAACCATAACTTTGACTAGATGGACCTTTGTTGGCAAAGTAATGTCTCTGCTTTTTAATATGCTATCTAGGTTGGTCATAACTTTTCTTCCAAGGAAAAGTGTCTTTTTATTTCATGGCTGCAGTCACCATCTGCAGTGATTTTGGAGCCCCTCAAAATAAAGTCTGTCACTGTTTCCACTGTTTCACCATCTATTTCCCATGAAGTGATGGGACCAGATGCCATGATCTTAGTTTTCTGAATGCTGAGTTTTAAGCCAGCTTTTTCACTCTCCTCTTTCACTTTCATCAAGAGGCTCTTTAGTTCTTCTTCACTTTCTGCCATAAGGGTGTCATCTGCATATCCAAGGTTACTGATATTTCTCCCGGCAGTCTTGATAACAGCTTGTGCTTCAACCCAGTGTTTCTCATGATGTACTCTGCATAGAAGTTAAATAAGCACAGTGACAATATACAGCCTTGACGTACTTCTTTCCCAATTTGGAACCAGTCTGTTGTTCCATGTCTAGTTCTAACTGTTGCTTCCTGACCTACATACAGATTTCTCAAGAGGCAGGTCACGTGATCTGGTATTCCCATCTCTTGAAGAATTTTCCACAGTTTATTGTGATCTGCACAGTCAAAGGCTTTGGCATAGTCAATAAAGCAAAATAGTCAAAATAGATGTTTTTCTGGAACTCTCTGGCTTTTTCGATGATTCAATGGATGTTGGCAATTTGATCTCTGGTTCCTCTGCCTTTTCTAAATCCAGCTTGAATATCTGGAAGCTCATGGTTCATGTACTGTTGAAGCCTGGCTTGGAGAATTTTGAGCATTATTTTACCAGCGTGTTAGATGAGTGCAATTGTGCAGTAGTTTGAGCACTTTTTTGGCATTGCCTTTCTTTGGAATTGGAATGAAAACTGACCTTTTCCAGTCCTGTGGCCATTGCTGAGTTTTCCAAATCTGCTGGCATATCAAGTGTAGCATTTTTACACCATCATCTTTTAGGATTTGAAATAGCTCAGCTGGAATTCCATCACCTCCACTAGCTTTGTTCATAGTGATGCTTCCTAAGGCCTACTTGCCTTTGCACTCCAGGATGTCTGGCTCTAGGTGAGTGATCACACCATCATGATTATCTGGGTCGTGAAGATCTTTTTTGTGTAGTTCTTCTGTGTATTCTTGCCACCTCTTCTTAATATCTTCTGCTTCTGTTAGGTCCATACCATTTCTGTCCTTTATTGAGCCCATCTTTGCATGAAATGTTCCTTTGGTATCTCTAATTTTCTGGAAGAAATCTCTAGTCTTTCCTATTCTATTGTTTTCCTTTATTTCTTTGCACTGACCACTGAGGAAGGCTTTCTTATCTCTCCTTGCTATTCTTTGGAACCCTGCATTTAAATGGGTATATCTTTCCTTTTCTTCTTTGCCTTTCGCAGGAGACCTGGGTTCAATCCTTAGGTTGGGAAGATCCCCTGGAGAAGAAAATGGCAACCCACTCCAGTATTCTTGCTTGGAGAATCCCAGGGACAGAGGAGCCTGGTGGACTGCCGTCTATGGGGTCGCACAGAATTGGACACGACTGAAGTGACTTAGCAGCAGCAGCAGCCAGGTATTTCTTGACTTCCTACTGTTACATTCCAGTCCCCTATAATGAAAAAGACATCATTTTGGGGTGTTAGTTCTAGAAGGTCTTGTAGTTCTTCATGGAACCATTCAACTTCAGCTTCTTCAGCATTACTAGTTGGGGCATAGACTTGGATTACTGTGATATTGAATGGTTTGCCTTGGAAACGAACAGAGATCATTCTGTCATTTCTCTGATTGCATCCAAGTAGTGCATTTCAACTACAACTCTTTTGTTGACCATGAGGGCTACTCCATTTCTTCTAAGGGATTCTTGCCCACAGTAGTAGATATAATGGTAATCTGAGTTAAATTCACCCATTCTAGTCCATTTTAGTTTGCTGATTCCTAAAATGTTGGTGTTCACTCTTGCCATCTCCTGCCTGACCACTTCCAATTTGCCTTGATTCATGGACCTAACATTCCAGGTTCCTATGCAATATTGCCCTCTACAGCATCGGACTTTACTTCCATCACCAGTCACATCCACAACTGAGTGTTGTTTTTGCTTTGGCTCAGTGTCTTCATTCTTTCTGGAGTTATTTCTCCACTGATCTCCAGTAGCATGTTAGACATCTACCGACCTGGGGAGTTCATCTTTCAGTGTTTGCTTTTCTGTGCAAAGCCTTGTGCTAAAGTTACAGACAAATGTAGCCTATGAACTCTAAGAAAGTAAAATCTGTAAAATAGGAAATTGATTGGTTCAGACAATTAGTGCTTCTGCTATTTGGAGAAAGAAGAAGTCGAGACCATGGCTGGGATGTTAAAGTGATGGTTTGTTAAAAATGTCAAAAGGCAGTTTGAGTTTGTCAAAAGAGACTAAATAAGAGTCTGAGAGACAGAAGATGAATGGTCCTTTGGGCTGTGGTGAAAAGTGGTTTAGCAGGAACCATGGAGAAGGCAATGGCACTCCACTCCAGTACTCTTGCCTGGAGAATCCCATGGACAGAGGAGCCTGGTGGGCTGCAGTCCACGGGGTCTCACAGAGTCGGACACGACTGAGTGGCTTAGCAGCAGCAGCAGCGTGCTGTGCTCAGCTTGTGTGCTCAGTGTGGGACTCTCTGTGACCTCACGGACTGTAGCCCACCAGGCTGTCCATGGGATTCTCCAGGCAAGAATACTGGAGTGAATGGGTTGCCATTTCTTACTCCAGGAGATTTTCCCCACTCAGGGATCAAACCCATGTCTCTTGCATAGCTTGCGTTGGCAGGCAGATTCTTTACCGCTGGTGCCACCTGGGAAGTCCTGAGAACCATGGCTGGGGGCAATAAGTCCTTAAGGTCCCTACAGCTGTTTTTCTGTCCACCTTTACTTCTCATGACTTAGCTACTGAGCATGCACACATGCTGGGCCTCTCTCACCTTCTGAGATGGTTCATACTCTGTGAAGTGTGTTTCTCTCTAAATAAATACACTTCTTACAAAAAAAGAAACTGCCTGAAGGTTGGATAAGGTTGGATGAGGTAATATTTATACTCTTTGCATCCCCGTGGACTCTAACCCTCCAGGCTCCTCTGTCCATGGAATTTTCCAGCCTAGAATACTGGAGTGGGTTGCCGTTTTCTCCAGGGCATCTTCCCGACCCAGGAATCAAGCCTGCATCTACTGTGTCTCCTGCACTGGCAGGCAATTTCTTTCATGCTAAGCCACCTGGGGAGCTCTTAAAATAAATGTGTATGTCAGAATTTTCAGGTTGCTTGTCAAAATGCTGATTCTCGTGATTCTGTCTTGGTAGAACTTGGTTGAGGCACACGAATGTTTGTTTTTACCAAACATCCAGGGGTCGTTCTATGACCTGTACATTGAAAAATACCATCTTGATTTCATGGCATGAGGTCTCTAATGCTGGATTTTCAAGTGTCAGTCCTCCAATGTAGTAAAAAATTAAAGGGAACATTAGAATTTGTCTGGTCAGTCGAAATAAAATAGCATACACAGCTACCTGTTCCTTCAGCTAAAATATATTGGCCTAGTTCTTCCCTTGTGGCTCAGCTGGTAAAGAATCCGTCTGCAATGCCAGAGACCTGGGTTCGATTCCTGGTTTGGGAAGACCCCCCTGGAGAAGGGAAAGGTTACCCACCCCAGTATTCTGGCCTGGAGAATTCCATGGACTGTATAGTCCATGGAGTCACAAAGAGTCGGACATGACTGAGCGACTTTCACCTCACTTCTGTGGTATTTTTAAAACTCTTTTCATAGACTAAATATTGTAAAGTGAAATTCAGCCTCTCCTTCTGAATCATTTTTTGCATCCCAGTTTCTATTTTCCAGGCTAATTGACCCGTAGAACAGCTGAGGCAAGGAAAAGTAGTGGGTGATATAGCAAGTTTTCCTGTATTATTGTATTCTGTACATGTCCGGAGAAGAAAGAACACAATTTAATACAAACCTTTCATTTGCTATTTTAAAAAACTAATGTTTGCTGTTTTTTTTGAAATGTTGAAAATCCAACATTAGAGACCTCATGAATTCAAAACTAATGTTTTGCTGTTAATTGTTTTTTTCCCTCCTTCCTGATAACATGTAATTTTATATATCCATTTACTTCTTCTTAACTAAGGCCGAATTATATTGAAACTGCTGTAGTAGTACTTGTGACCTCAGTTTGAATACAAACTATATTCATTAGCATCATGGCAATTAAAAGAAATATCAAATGGGTTTGTAATAGCTATGCACTTAAAATGTTATTAAGAGCCTTACTACCATTCAAGAGTTAATTTGGGGCTATAGAGAGTTGATTTTGTATGTATATGGGCCTCATTTTTATTTTGATAAATGCTTGGTTATACCATACCATTAGGTAATGTAGACTCATTCATGCCTTCTCAGAAATTTTACTAAAATGGTGTCTACAATATATGACCCGCAGCATTCTCTCTTCTTTTTATTACTACAAAATTCCTTTTATTTATTTATGGCTGTGCCGGGTCCTGGATTTTGCACGGGGAGTTTCTCTAACTGCAGTGAGTGAGGGCTGCTCTTCTTTGTGGTCGGGTTTCTCACAGTGGTGGCTCCGCTTGTTGCAGAGCAGACTAGGCACGCGCACAGGCTTCAGCATTTGCAGCGCTCCGGCTCAGAGTTGCGGCTTTAGGTCTCGAGGAGGCGCACTCAGTATTTGTGGAGCAGGGGCTTACTTGCTCCGCAGCATGTGGAATCTTCCGGATAAGGATCGAACTTGTATTCCCCGCACTGGCAGGTGGATTCTTATCCACTGTACCACCAGGGAAGTCCACAAAATTCTTTAAAAAAATAAATTCTAAATTAATGCTTTGGGGGACTTCCCTGGCGGTCCAGTGGTTAAGACTCCACTTTTCCACTGCAGGGGGCGTGGGTTTGGTCTCTAGTTGGATTCCACATCACACGTGGAGGAGCCAAAAATAAATAAATAAAATAAAGTAATGCTTTTGCCATTCTTTATGGTCATATATATTCTTGCCATGTAACTATTATTTCAATTGTCCTTAACTTTATAAAAGACATAGAAACAAGACAAAGTTATTTGATTTCATACCAATTTGAAAATAAACAAATTAATTCTACGCAAACAGAAAAAAACATTAATTGTTATCCCAGACCACAAGGATATCAACATGTTTTATCTTTATATCCTTGATAATGCAAATATACTGATATTTGAAGTTAGGGAAAGGCAGAAATCTTTACACAATGAAACCTACTTCTGAAATAAATACCTTAATAACCTGAATTTGATGAATTAGACACCAGGAGAAAGTTTCACTTAGATCCCACTTGAGTCGTCTTAGCTGACAATCCTAATGCTTTTAGATGGCAAAAATATTCCTGTATATTTGGAAAAGACTTATTAGCCTTTTAAAAAATGCTTATATATTTCTGAGAAATTGTCATCATGTATTTATTTTACAAAACATTCTGCTCTCTAAGAATTTTCTGTTGAACAATTTATTCCCTACTATGTAAGTATTTATTTAAATATAGAGGCATAAAGATGATGTGTTCTACTTTTCTGACTTTATTTAGTGTAATTTTCATTGGTTTCCAGTGTATCATTTCTTTTAATTTCTCAGTGTAGCTTATTCTCATAAGTCATTGTTTTATTGCTTCTTTTGTTTAAAGTAGCAATATAAATTATCCATCCTTTTGGGCAGTTTACTATTAGATCTTGTACCTATTGTAAAGGAGTTAAGTTCACAAATTTGCCTGTAAAGTAAGATGTGTAAAATTCAGTATAACTTTGATGATACTAAACTGTGATTTAGTGGCAGCCAAAAGACAAGAAAGTTGCTCAGGTGTGTCCAACTCTTTGTGACCCCATGGACTATACAGTCCATGGAATTCTCTAGACCAGAATACTGGAGTGGGCAGCCTTTCCCTTCTCCAGGGCATCGTCCCAACCCAGGGATCGGACCCAGGTCTCCCCCATTGCAGGAGGACTCTTTACCAGCTGAGCCACAAGAAAGGGAAAGATAGACCCATCTGAATGCAGATTTCCAAAGAATAGCAAGGAGAGATAGGAAAGCCTTCCTCAGGGACCTGTGCAAAGAAATAGAGGAAAACAATAGAATAGGAAAGACTAGAGATCTCTTCAAGAAAATTAGAGATACCAAGGGAACATTTCATGCAAAGATGGGCTCAATAAAGGACAGAAATGGTATGGACCTAACAGAAGCAGAAGATATTAAGAAGAGGTGGCAAGAATACACAGAAGAACTACACAAAAAAGATCTTCACGACGCAGATAATCACGATGGTGTGATCACTCACCTAGAGCCAGACATCCTGGAGTGCAAAGGCAAGTAGGCCTTAGGAAGCATCACTATGAACAAAGCTAGTGGAGGTGATGGAATTCCAGCTGAGCTATTTCAAATCCTAAAAGATGATGCTGTGAAAGTGCTGCACTCAATATGCCAGCAAATTTGGAAAACTCAGCAATGGCCACAGGACTAGAGAAGGTCAGTTTTCATTCCAATTCCAAGGAAAGGCAATGCCAAAGAATGCTCAAACTACTGTACAATAGCACTCATCTCACACACTAGCAAAGTAATGGTCAAAATTCTCCAAGTGAGGCTTTAACAGTACATGAACTGTGAACTTCCAGATATTCAAGCTGGATTTAGAAAAGGCAGAGGAATCAGAGATCAAATTGCCAACATCCACTGGATCATCAAAAAAGCAAGAGAGTTCCAGAAAAACATCTACTTCTGCCTTATTGACTATGCCAAAGCCTTTGACAGTGTGGATCACAACAAACTGTGGAAAATTCTTAAAGAGATGAGAATACTATACCACCTTACCTGCCTCCTGAGACATCTGTATGCAGGTCAAGAAGCAACAGTTAGAACTGGACATGGAACAATGGACTAGTTCCAAATTGGGAAAGGAGTATGTCAAAGCTGTATATTGTCACCCTGCTTATTTAACTTATATGCAGAATACATCATACGAAATGCTAGGCTGTATGAAGCACAAACTGGGATCAAGATTGCTGGGAAAAATATCAATAACCTCAGATATGCAGAAAACAGAGCAGAAAGCAAAGAACTAAAGAGCCTCTTGATGAAGGTGAAAGAGGAGAGTTAAAAAGCTGATTTAAAACTCAACCTTCAAAAAACAAAGATCATGGCATCTGGTCCCATCACTTCATGGCAACTAGATGGGGAAGCGATGGAAACAGTGACAGATTTTATTTTCTTGGGCTCCAAAATCACTGCAGATGGTGGCTGCAGCCATGAAATTAAAAAGATGCTTGATCCTTGGAAGAAAACCTATGACCGACCTAGACAGCAATCTAAAAAGCAGAGACATTACTTTGCTAACAAAGGTCCATCTAGTCAAAGCCATGGTTTTTCCAGTAGTCACGTATGGCTGTGAGAGTTGGACTATAAAGAAAGCTGAGTGCTGAAGAATTGATGCTTTTGAACTGTGGTGTTGGAGAAGACTCTTGAGAGTCTCTTGGACTTCAAGGAGATCAAACCAGCCAAAGGAAATCAACCCTGAATATTCTTTGGAAGGACTGATGCTAAAGTCGGAACTCCAATACTTTGGCCACCTGATGTGAAGAGCTGACTCATTGGGAAAGACCCTGATGCTGGGAGGGATTGGGGGCAGGAGGAGAAGGGAACGACAGAGGATGAGATGGCTGGATGGCATCACTGACTCGATGAACATGAGTTTGAACAAGTTCCTGGAGTTGGTGATGGACAAGGAAGCCTGGTGTGCTGCAGACCATGGGGTGGCAAAGAGTTGGACACAAGTGAACAACTGAACTGAACTGACTGAAAAGATAGGAAAACATGATGCTGGCATTTTTGGTGAAGCTATCAAGAAAGTGAATTTTCCAAGTTTGTGATATGCGTTATAAGAAACTATGATATTTGACTCTTGAAACAACATCATATAAGACATCAGGCAAATGCAACTAAAGATGGGCATTTTCAGTAAATGAGATCTATGCTGACTCGTCAGTATGTTAATCAAAAGATGAGTCATTTATCTAATAAATTACTGTGTTAAGTACTTATACTGAAATTGGAGAATACAATTAAGTGGGAACAAAGAAGGAAGAGGTAAAACTAGAGCATTAAACTTAGTAATTAAACCCAGGCAACTGGCATCTTCATAGAGGACACTGTACAGTAAGTCCCTACATATGAATGCGTTCTGTTCTCAGAGTGTGTTCACAAGTCAACAAAGTTAGCCTTGGTACCCAACTAACATGATCAGCTATGTAGTACTGTACTGTAACAGATGTAGAATATTTTTCACACAAATAATACATAAAAAACATAAAAATTAAAACCACTTTAAATCTTACAGCCTAGTACCTTGAAAAGTACAGTAGTACAGTACAATAGCTGGCATACAAGAAGAATTACTGACTGGAGGAGGGAGAGGAGGTGGAAGATGGCAGAGCTAAAGGGTCATTACCAATAGAAGACAGAGGGCAAGCTGCAGTTGCACTCATGCCTGACGTTGATGGAACGCACATTTGCATCTTTGATGTTCGAAACTTGAAGGCCAGTGTATAGGGGACTGACTGTAGTTAAAAGGGAAAGAATGACACAGAAGACATTGGAGGCTATTTCAGCAGTGTGGATCGGAGTTGGTGGAAGTCTCAGCTGTAATAATCGAGGGAATTGAGCCACAAATATTTATTGTTTCTTGTGTATCAGGAATTGTGATGTATGATGTATAGGCTGAGATGTAAAGGAGTCATATGAGTCAAGTAAGAGGAAAATGGCAGGGGAACTTCTAGGTTTAAGATGTCAGAATGGACAGTATTCTGAGATGCAGGTCAAGAAACACAGGAGTTTGAGGGAAATGGGAGAGGTCAGAGTGGCTGCAGCAGAGAACTTAAGTGTGAGAGAGAGGAGAGCAGACAGATCAGTCCACAGTGTCTGTGTGATGTTAAGGATTTCATTTGAAGGGCAAAGGGAATGGTTCTAAGTAGGGGAATTCTGGCTGTGACGTGGAGAACAGAATCCAGGAAGGGCAGAATTTGTATGAAGAGACCATCTGGCACAATGAGATTGGGTGAGATTGGAAGGTTCAGTTGGAATTAACAGGAAAGATTTTTTTTTTTAAGTTTAGATAGAATAAACAGGATCTGTGATTGCTTCTATGTGGAGCGACTCTGTTGTTATTTAGTTGCTAAGTCATGTCCGACTCTTTGTGATCTCATGGACTGCAGCATGCCAGGCTTCCCTGTCCTTCACTCTCTCCTGGAGTTTGCTCAAACTCATGTCGGTTGAGTCAATGGTGCTATCCAACCATCTCATCCTCTGTCATCCCCTTCTCCTCCTGCCCTCAGTCTTTCTCAGCATCAGAGTCTTTTCCAATGAGTCAGCTCTTTGCATCAGGTGGCCAAAGTATTGGAGCTTCAGCTTCAGGGTCAGTCTTTCCAATGAATGTTCAGGGTTGATTTCTTTTAGGATTGATTGGTTTGATCTCTTTGCAACTTTGTTGTTGTTCAGTCACCCAGTCATGTCTGACTCTTGGTGATCCAGTGGACTGTAGCACACCAGGCCTCCCTGTCGCTCCTCATCTCCCAAAGTTTGCCCAAGTTCATGTCCATTGCATTGGTGATGCCATCCAGCCATCTCATCCTCTGATGCCCTCTTCTCCTTCTGCCCTCAATCTTTCCCAGCATCAGGGACTTTTCCAATGAGTTGCCTGTTCTCATAAGAGGATCAAAATACTGGAGCTTCAGCTTCAGCATGTCTTTCCGGCGAATATTCAGGGTTGATTTCCCTTAAGATTAACAGGTTTGATCTCCTTGCCGTCCAAGGGACTTTGAAGAGTCTTCTCCAGCACCACAGTTCAAAGGCATCAATTATTTGGCATTCTACCTTCTTTACAGTCCATCTCTCACAACCGTATGTGACCACAGGGAAGACCATAGCCTTAACCATACAGACTCTTGTCGGCAGAGTTATGTCTCTACTTTTCAACACACTGTTGACTTTAGGGAAGGTGAAAATGCAATCCTCCCATGTACCTAGAGGTAAGGATAAAATGAATGACTATGAATAGTTGTAAAGCCTTCATAAGGTGACTCAAAGAGGTCATGGGAGGAGCAGGAAAAGAAAAGGAAGAAATACTAGTTTGAAAAAAATAATTAAAGGAGAAGATGCTACTAATTAAAGACACTCAAAAATAACCATCAGAGCAGAAGGAGGAGAATCAAATTAGAAAAGCCTTACAATGGGGAAGCTAAGGAAAATGAGTCGTGAACAATCCACAAATAACAAATAAACATAATCAGAAAAACTGAGCTGTCAGTCAAGTCTTCAGACATCAAAGAAGGAAGCCAGCCCCTGGCTTTGGCTGTCTGGAGGCCACTGGAGTTTCCCGTCTAGTGGGTGGAGCCACCGAAGGTTGAATGGGAGGGACATCCCTGGCGGTCCAGTGGCCAAGGATCCATGCTCCCAAAGCAGGGGGCCTGGCTTCCATCCCTGATCAGGGAACTAGAATCCCGCGTGTCATAACCAAGACCCAGTGCAGCCGAATAAGTAAATAGAAGAAGGAATGGGAAAAGGAAACAGCAAGTGAAGTTTTTCAAAAAGTTCCATGTAAAAGGGATGGCTAAATACAGAATTGCTGCTTAATCAGGAGTCAAAGCAAGGAACTGAGAATTTTTTTAAAATATTTTTAAGGGTGAGGAAATTATGAGTAAGTTTATAAATGTAGGAGTTGGTAGAATTGATTGAGGATAAAGACATGAGAAAAGGAACATATAAGTCCCCGAAGAGAAATATTCTGGACAAAGAATTAACACCTGCTTTGAGAAAGGAGCTAAAGGAAAAGGTAGAGATTTTCTTTAAGTTCTATTGACCAATACCGTCCTTGACATTTTATCTCATTTAATTCTAAAAGTTACACAAAATGGGTTTTATTATCTGCATGTTACAAAAACAGTGTCAAGAGCGAATAAACATACTGAAGAGGAAAAGTTGGAAGAAGAAAAGCTGGGATTCAAAGCCTGGGATCTATCCTATTATAAATCTTTCTCTCTGACACACTGAGAAAGTGTGAACACGTAGATAGGTCGGCGCCCTGCTCGCACAGTGAGAGTAGAACAGACCCGAGCAGGAACCGCACCCACCCCGACGATTAAAGCATCGTGAAAGAACATATTCCCTCCTGTCATTTACTCTTTCTGTCTTTGATTAGAAATACTCTTTGTCTTTGGTCAACTCCAATATTTCAAAATAAGTAAATAGAAAATAAATACAAATTTAAAAATATATATCTTAAGGTCAGATTTCTTGAACATAGGCCCGCGCTGTCCCCGGGCTGGGGAGGGGGAGGGAGGCAGGAGGAAGGGCTGCGAGTTGCCCTTAGAGCCGACCTCCACAAGAGGGCGCCCGAGCACCTTCAGGGCCCGCCGGCAGCTCCCGGCCCAAACCTCCGGCTCGGAGATTAGGGTGGATGTGGTGTTGGCAGGACCCCAGGAAGGTGCCCAGAGAGGAGGAGCTGGTTATCGGGTAACTCTGAATTTACAGCTCAAATGGCCTCACCTCAAATACAGGGCAGAAGTCGGCCGTCAGCTTTGGTGGTGGCACTTCCAGCCTGGTGGGCTGACCCAGTGGTTATACAGCCTGACAGGCGGACTGGACTGACTTTTGTTTCTCCAGAGGCAGGGTTCTGGACCCAGAAGTATCTGCTTTCCAGCCTGGTGGGGTGCTGGGAAAGGTTTTAAGCTGCAGCTCTGTGATGGTATCAGCACCTGGAAAACGGAGCTGCTGGTCCTGAACCCGAAGTCTGTATTGGCTGAATGGGCTGTGTTCATTTCTGTGCCCTTTCTTTTTTCTAGAGTTCTCCCCAAAGAATTTCTTTTCTTTCTATCTGATTCTTTACTGTTTCCAACCCCCTGCCAGGGGGACCTGACCTAAAGCCAGGTCACCTGAATTGAGGAGGAAATGACTGATTTAAAGCCTGGTGGCATCATGTGAGTTCACTTGTTCAGTTGCTAAGTTGTGTCTGACTCTTTGCAACCCATAGACTGCAACATGCCAGGCTTCTCTGTTCTTCACCATCTCCCAGAGCTTGCTCAAACTCCTGTTCATTGAGTCGGCGATGCCATCCAATCACCTCATCCCTCTGTTGTCCCTTCTCCTCCTGCCCTAAGCCTTTCCCAGCATCAGGGTCTTTTCCAGTGAGTCGGCTCTTCACATCAGGTTGCCAGATTATTGCAGCTTCAACTTCAGCATCAGTCCTTAGAATAAATATTCAGAGTTGATTTCCTCTAAGATTGACTGGTTTGATCTTGCTGTCCAAGGAAATCTCAAGAGTCTTCTCCAGCACCACAGTTTGAAAGCATCAGTTCTTGTCACTCAGCCTTCTTTATGGTCCAACTCCCACATCCATACATGACTACTGGAGAAACCATAGCTTTGACCATACGGAACTTTGTCAGCAAAGTAACGTCTCTACTTTTTTAATATGCTGTCCAAGTTTGTCATAGCTTTTATTGCTAGGAGCAAGGAAGCGTCTTTTAATCTCATCATTGCAGTCGTTGTCTGCAGTGATTTTGGAGCCCAAGAAAATAAAACTGGTCACTGTTTCCATTTTTTCTTCATCTAATGCTGAAGCTGCAACTCCAGTACTTTGGCTACCTGATGCTAAGAACTAACTCATTAGAAAAGACCCTGATGCCAGGAAGGTTGAAGGCGGAAGGAGAAGGGGACAACAGAGGATGAGATGGTTGGATGGCATCACCAACTCAATGGACATGAGTTTGAGTGAACTCTGGGAGTTGGTGATGGACAGGGAGGCCTGGTGTACTGCAGTCCATGGAGTCGCAGAGTTGGACACGACTGAACAACTGAACTGAACTGAACAGAACTGAACTGACTCCTTCCTAAGGTTTACTTAACTTCACTTCACACTCTAGGATGTCTGGCTCTAAGTGAGTGACCACACCATCATGGTTATCTGGGTCATAAAGAGCTTTATTGTACAGTTCTGTGTGTTCTTGCCACCTCTTCTTAATCTCTTCTGCTTCTGTGAGGTCCATACCATTTTTGTCCTTTATTGTGCTCATCTTTGCATGAAATGTTCCCTTGGTATCTCTAATTTTCTTGAAGAGATCTCTAGTCTTTCCCATTCTGTTCATTTCTTCTATTTCTTCGCATTGTTCACTTAAGACTTTCTTATCTCTCCTTGATATTCTTGGGAACTGTGCGTTCATTTGGGTATATCCTTCCCTTTCTCCTTTGCCTTTCACTTCTCTTCTTTTCTCAGCTTTTTGTAAGGCCTCCTCAGATGACTATCTTCCCTTTTTGCATTTCTTTTTCTTTGGGATGGTTTTGGTCACTACCTTCTGTACAATGTTACAAACCTCCATTCAGGCACTCTGTCTACCAGATCTAATCCCTTGAATCTATTTGTCACTTCCACTGTATAATCATAAGGGATTGGATTTGGGCCATACCTGAATGGCCTAGTGGTTTTCCCTACTTTCTCCAATTTAACTCAGAATTTTGCAATAAGGAGGTCATAATCTGAGCCACAGTCAGCTCCAGTGAGTTCAGGGGCTATTTAATTTAAAGTGGTGGGGTAGGGAGAGGTGAGTGCCCTGGGAGATAAGTAGAGAGAACTATCCTCATGTGTAGGGCGCTTCACTGGGCTTAGGGGGAGAGGAGGAAGGAATCAGGCTAGCAGTACGTAAGACCAGTGCAGCCCCTGGTATGGGGAAGGAGAGGACGAAGGGCTGAGAATTGGAGTTAGAGCTGATGGCCACAAGAGGGCGCCAGAGCACCGGTGGAGCCCACCTGTGGACCCCTGGCCGTACCTCCAGATAGAGTTGGATTTGAAATTGGCAGCACACCCCACTCCAGTACTGTTGCCTGGAAAATCCCATGGGCGGAGGAGCCTGGTAGGCTGCAGTCCATGGGGTCGCTAAGAGTTGGGCACGACTGAGCGACTTCACTTTCACTTTTCACTTTCATGCATTGGAGAAGGAAATGGCAACCCACTCCAGTATTCTTGCCTGGAGAATCCCAGGGATGGGGGAGCCTGGTGGGCTGCCGTCTATGGAGTCGCACAGAGTCGGACACGACTGAAGTGACTTAGCAGCAGCAGCAAGAGGGAGCTCAGAGAAAAAAGGTTGATAACTGGGCCACTCTGACTCACTGGCTCAGATTTGATGGGGGCTCTTCTAGCTTGGTGGGGTGGCTAATTGGCCAGTCTACCGGCTGTATATAGACTGACCGCCCTGTTTCTCCAGAGGCAGGATCCTGGACCCAGAGATGGTCGGTTCGACTCTTGGGCACGCTGCTTTTAAGGTGCAGGCCTACAACGGTATTGGCATCTGGAATACAGGGCTCCGGGTCCTGAATGTGGAGCCTGTAAAAGACCTGGTATTTGCTGGGCAGGCTGAGCTCTTTCCTGTGTCCTTTCTTCCTCTCTAGCTGCTGCTGCTAAGTCGCTTCAGTCGTGTCCGACTCTGTGCAACCCCTTAGAGGGCAGCCCACCAGGCTCCCCCGTCCCTGGGATTCTCCAGGCAAGAATACTGAGTTCCCCCCAAACTTCCTCTTCCTTTCCCATTTGAGCTTCCTCTTCCTGTCCCCTCCTGATCTGACCAAAGCCAGGTCAGCTGAATTAATGGGGAGCAAACTGAGTTAAAGCTAGGCAGCATCGTGTGTTCGGTGGGGAGGCTATTTAATTTAAAGTAGCAGGGTGGGATAGGGAAAGGTGAGTGCCCTGGTAGACTTGGACAGAGAAATATCTCCATCTGTAGGGCTCTTTGTACTTGGACAGGAGGCAAGAAATCAGGCTGGTAGTTCCCAAGGCAAGTGCAGCCCCACAGGCTAGGAAGGGAGAGAAGGAAGAGCCGAGAATTGGCTTTAGAGCTGACGGCCACAAGAGGGCGCCAGAGCACCAAAGGAGCCCACGTGTGGCTCCCTGGCCACCAGGCTGCGAGATGGGGTTGGATTTGGGGTTGGCAGAACCGCAAGGAGGTGCCCAGAGAGGAGGCGTTGGTTACTGGGCCCTCTGACTCACTGGCTCAAGTCGGTTCACCTCAGAGAGCAGGCAGAGGTCTGCCTTTGGCTTCAGTCGATGATGGCCTGGTTGGGTGCCCAGTGTTCAGTCAGACAGGCTGTCTGCAACCTGAACATCCCTTATTCCTCCAGAGGAGGGACACTCTGAACCCAGAAATACCTGGCCCAGCCCTTGGGCTTGCAGCTTTTAAGCTGCAGGTCTGCGAGGGTGTTGGCATCTGGAAAGTGGGGCTGGTGGTCCTGAACCTGAAGCCTGTAAAAGCCCTGGCACTTGCTGGGTGGGCTGAGTTCATCCCCTGTGCCCTTTTTCTCAAAAGTTCCCCCCAAATGCTTTTCTTCCCTTTCCACATGATCCACTTCTTCCTGTGCCCACAGCCCTGCTAGGGGAACCTGACCAAAGCCAGTTCACGTGAATTAATGAGGAACTAATTGAGTTAAAATCAGGTAACTTCATCTGACTTTGGGGGGCTGATTGATTTAAAGTAGTGGTCTGGGATAGGGAAGGGTGGGTGCCCTGGGAGACTCTGAGGGAGAAATACCCTCCTCTGTAGGGAACTTCATTGTGCTTGGAGGGAGAGAAGAAGGGATATCAGGGCGGCAGGTCTGTCGAAAGCCAGCGCAGCCGCGAAACGGGAGGGAGGCAGGAGGAAGGGCTGAGAGTTTATGCTAGAGCAGATGGCCACTAGAGGGCGCCAGAGCACCAGGGCAGCGCACGTGAGGCTCCCCAGCTGGACCTCCAGGTTTGGACTGGGTTTGGAGATGTCGTCTCCATATGGCCGCCCCAGCCATAGGGGGCGGGGGGCAGACTTCTCACCTGTCAACTGAGATACCCAAGGCTCATGTCCCAAGAGAGGTCCAGGAGGAGGCTGTGTTGACTCGTATGACTGACCTTTGGAGCTGCATGCTTTTGGTTGAGGCAGTTATTGAGGTCTGCCCAGGTTTAGGGGTAGGGGACTCGAGCCCCACCTCTTGGTGGAGGCAAGTGCCTGTAACACTGTAGAAAGAGTATGTGTGGCCAGCCGTGGAAAATACTGCTGCAAGAGTTCCTACAGTAACGAGCAACCTAAATCACAATCTGTTAAAAATATGTAGCCCATCCCGTTGATAAGTTCACCTGCATTTCTCTAAACTGCCTCTTTCTCTAACACCACTTCCGTGTCTGTGTTGACCATTGAGGAGGACTGAATGATCCCCACCCACCAAAGGCAGATCACAACCTTCTGGGTTCCAGAGATGTGAGTTCTGGTTCTGCCACCTACGAACCCTGTGGCTTCAGCCAAGTCTCTGAATCTCCCCAGCCTTCGTTTTGTTATTTTTAAAATGTGGATGATAATATCTCTTTTCAGAAGACAAATATTTGTTGAGCTCTTACGATGTGCCTGACCTCTTACTTTGGACTGTTGGATGCGGTGGTCAAACCAGCCTCGTGGAGCTTATACTCCCGTGGCTGTGCTGGCTTGTGAGCTGCTGAGAAAATTCAGAGACAGTGCACCCGATGCAGGCATGCAGCCCAGCCTGGCCATAGGACTGCCTGGGAACGCAGGTCGTCCTCTCCAGCACCCTGCTCTCTTCAGTGCTCTTCCTCCTACGATAGGCAAAATATGTTCCCACAAACAATGGTGCCCAGGAAACCTTAAGACAATGAATTTGCATTTCAAATCAAGAGTCTGCATCTTTTGGGACAAAGAAAGAGAAGAACTGGCTGGGGGAAAAAAAAGTTAAAAGCATTTCAAGCACATCATCATCACCAGTGTTATAATCACTTAAGAACAGTTAAGTCAACCATGAAATTAACAAGGAGCAGAAATCTGTGCTCCTTCCACTCAGATCTCTGTGGCTGGGCTTTACATTCACCAAGATAAACGTCTCCAACCATCATCCTGTGCCTCCAAGGAGAGCGTCCCTTCTCGGAGATAATATTCTTATTAACGCTAGTCAAACAGAAGGCAGGCTTTGGCAGCAGTCCCAGCCCTGACAATCTCTGACCACGTGACAGTCTCCCTCTTGTGGAGAACCCTGGGCTGGGGACAAGGACAGAGGTCGTCTACATGTGGCTCTGCCCCATATCCAGCCCACCCCATGCACACCAACCGGTGCACCGGTGGTCTGCTTCCAGCCTCTGGTCTTTGGGGTCTGCGCCATCCCACCTATACTACGTGACCTGGGAACCAGCCATAAGCCTTCGGCCAGGTGTGCTAACACCTCGGGTACCTGGCTTGTCTTCTGCCTGAATGTCTAAAACAGGATATGTGACACCTCATCCCAAATAAAGGCTTCCCTGGTGATTCGGGGGGTAAAGAAGCTGCCTGCCAATGCAGGAGATGCAGATTCTATCCCTGGGTGGGAAAGATCGCCTGGAGAAGGAAATAGCAACCCGCTCCAGTGTTCTTGCCTGGGGAATTCCGTGGACAGAGGAGCCTGGCGGGCTACAGTCCACGGGGTTACAGAGTTGGACACGACTTAGCGACTAAGCATGCATGCGTGCATCCCAAATAAGTCACTCACAAAATTTCATTATTACTGAAAGACTTGGGGGACTTCCCTGCTGATCCAGTGGCTAAGACTCTATGATCCCAATGCAGGGGACCTCGGTTTGGTCCCTGGTCAGGGAAATAGATCCCACATGCTGCCATTAAGAGTTTGCATGTCGCAACTAAAAAAGAAAATATCCCTCAAGCTGCAACTAAGACCCGGCACAGTCAAATAAATAAATAAATATTTTTTAAAATGAAAAAAGAAGGACTTGGAAGATAAGTAATGATACTATTTTTACACTGAAACCACTGCCAAGAACGCAGCATCGCCGGGTCCCTCGAGGTCTTCAGCCCAGAACATCCAGGGTTTCCACCTGCCCAGCCCCTCCCTCTGCTCCTGGCAGGGACACTCCCAGCCACGGTCCTTGGTCCCCTCCTGTGCGTCTGAAATTTGGAGAATTTCTCTTCCTAATTCACTATGTATACTAAGCCTGATGGATGCCTCTTCCTTCTGGGGAGATGGTGAGAAACCAACAATCACCCCCGGTCTGCTGTGCTTGTATCAGTCAGCGTGGGCTAAGAGATGTTGCTGAAACAAACGATCCCAACTCTCAGGGCTGTATGACAGCAAAGGATTATTTCTCACCTGCATCTAAAGTCCACTGCAAGCTGGCCTCAGCTCTGTGCACTTAGGGTCTCAGGATTCAGAAGCAGTCAGTCTGTGGGACCTACCAGTCTCCCAGGCAAGAGAAAAGAGCAATGGGAGAATCACATGATGGCTCCTTATGTTCCACTTGGAAGAGGCACATGGTACTTCCACTCAGATTCCTTTGGCCAAAACAAGTCAGTTGCCAAACCTGCTGTCAGTGGGTGGGAAGCATGGTCCTAACAGGGAGGGGCTGTAGGAGGGACATCAGGCTTTCAGAGCAAATCACGCCAAATGCAACGGAACCGCTCACTGGGCTGGTGCTTCTCTGATGATAGTGCCTTGAGGCTCCTGCATGGAGCCCTGCGGAGAAGATAGAAGGGACTCACCTTATAAAGGTGAACGGAGGCTCTGGGGCCATGTGAGCAGCAACTCAGGGAAGGTCTGGAATTCTATCTGGAGAGCCCTGGAGTGCTGCATTCCAGCACCGGTTTGGAGTCAGAGTGACCTGGGAAATTCCATAGGGAATTCCAGCTGTAACCCAGGTGGGCAGAGGGACAGGATGTTTAGGGAGACATGCAGAGGCAGGTGGAGTTCTAGTCAGATTGGTTGGGAGGGTCCAAGACAGCCCATGGGTGGGAATGGAGTGGTTAATGGGGGGACTGGGGTGATCCATAGGTAGATCAGCCTTTCCTGCTGGGAGCAGCCCCCCTGCTCTGCAGAATACCATCTGAATTTCCCTTCTGGGACTTTCTCCAGAATCAAGGGAGGACCTTTTGGTCCTGGCTCACAAGGACCCTGTTTTCCCCATTCTTAGTTTCTAGCTCCATGATCCTGGGCTCTCAAAAGCTGGGCTTAGCAATCCATGGCCAGAGGCATTTGCTCACAGGTATTCCCTGGACCCAGTGGGCTGTGGACACCTTCCCTGATAGGTGGAGCCCCGTTCATCGAACTTCAGTCACACAGTCTTTCGCCACTCACCAAGTCCAAGTCCTTGGGCAGGACAAAGCTCAGAGTCTTCAGTTCAGACACTCTCACTAGACTCCTCAAACCCATCTGCAAAGAAAGGAGGCTACACAGTTTTCTTTCTGGAAACCACCCAGTTGCAGAGCTTCCGAACTGGGAGGGCTTTCGGACACCCTCGAGTCCAACATGCTCTTTCCAGAACTCACATCCAAGGGGAGGAAGATCAAGAGCAAGGTCGCCAGCGGTTCAGGGCTGAAACAGAAGCCAAGATGTTATGGCCTAGCCCCTCCTGGCCCCAACAGTGTCTGGTCCTATGAACAGTGAGAGCCATGCTGGGCCATCCCCTCCAGATGTTCCCAGGAGCCTGAACATGCTGCATAGTCGAGGACCAGCCCTAAGCCCCGTCCTCCAGAAGGCTCCCTTGGACGTGTAGCAGAATAGAGTGAGCACTGGACACTGGATTCAGAGCCACAGGCCATGAGTTCAAGTCCTGACTGCCATTTATTGCCTGTATGACCCTGAGGAATTGACTTAACCTCTGTGATCATCTGTAAATTTGGACTGGAGCTGCATCAACCTATTTGCTGGGTTTCAGATGATAAGAAGACCACACTGCCCTTTCCCGCCTGCCCTGGATTTCCTACAGACAGACTAATGACTTTGCTGGGTGTATCGAGTTGATGGGAGAGAAATCATACATTTAATCAGTTCTGAAATGTACGCTTGTACACCTCAACATTTCAGAAATCATGTCATATCTCTCCATCAACAGTTTTAATTTTCTGTTGGCTCAGTGGGAGCCCTGGGGTTAATATTGCTTCCTGCACAGGTTACTCCTGGTAGCTTACTGGATGACCTCACCCCTTCAATGTTTCTGTCGACAAATGATTGAAGGGCCATTGGAGGAAGGAGCCAGAGTCTTGAACGGTGTCTGAAGTGTTCTACTGATGCCTTCTGGGAAGATCAAGAAAGAGCCAGTACCAAACCTGGTAGAATGGGGACCACTGGTGTATCCTGAAAAAGCTAATGGGGTGTTGTGTTTAGAAATGCCTCATCATTCATGCTCCTGCTGGCGTGGAGGAGAGCTTCGCGTGGAAAAACCTGGATGTTGATGTCACAGAGTTAGAAAGTGGCCATGAGCACCTCTCTGTCCCCCGCCGCCACACACACTCATCCCCTACCTTTGGACCGAGCGTCTCCTGTGATTGGGCAGAGACTCGAGTTCTTTCCTCTTTTTTCTGCCCCAGCAAGCCTTTGTGACTGGGAAGGCAGCCCAGGAAGCCACATTAAGCATAACTAAGGCCTGGTAGGTGCTTTTACATATATGCCCATTGTTTGCCCCCAGTCAAAACAAATCTGTTATGCTTACATTTGATTATATTCATTGCACAAATAGTACATATACATGTTCTGTTATTTAGAAAAATGAAGCTTAGAGATGTATCAGAAATCTTCCTTCATGGCCACCTGCTCCCTGCCACCAAGCCCAAGGCCCTCCCCAAAGATGACATCGTAACTGTCGGGGGTATGTATCCTTCCCCACAGCTTTTTGCTTGATTTACTTTTGCATAATTTGGGTTTCATGGTGAGCTAACACAAATTGGAAACGAACAGAGATCATTCTGTTGTTTTTGAGACTGCATCCAAGTGCTGCATTTCAGACTCTCTTGCTGACTATGAGGGCTACTCCATTTCTTCTAAGGGATTCTTGTCCGCAGTAGTAGATATAATGGTCATCTGAGTTAAATTCACCCATTCCAGTCCATTTTAGTTTGCTAGTTCCTAACAGGTTGATGTTCACTCTTACCATCTCCCGTTTGACCACTTCCAATTTACCTTGATTCATGGACCTAACATTCCAGGTTCCTATGCAATATTGCTCTTTACAGCATCGGACTTTACTTCCATCGCCAGTCACATCCACAACTGGGTGTTGTTGTTTCTTTGGCTCTGTCTCTTCATTCTTTCTGGAGTTTTTCTCCACTCTTCTCCAGTAGCATATTGGGCACCTACCGACCTGGGGAGTTCATCTTTCAGTGTCCTATCTTTTTGCCTTTTCATACTGTTCATGGGTTCTCAAGGCAAGAATACTGAAGTGGTTTGCCATTCCCTTCTCCAGTGGACCACATTTTGTCAGAACTCTTCACCATGACCAATCCATCCTGGGTGGCCATTGGAAAAGACCCCGATCCTGGGGAAGATTGAAGGCAGGAGAAGGAGATGACAGAGGATGAGATGGTTGGATAGCATCACCGACTCGATGGACATGAGTTTGAGTCAGCTCCAGGAGTTGGTGATAGACAGGGAAGCCTGGTGTGCTGCAGTCCATGGGGTCACAAAGAGTTGGACATGACTGAGTAACTGAACTGAACTAACGCAAATATTTAACATAAATAGTATTCCGGGTAGTTGGGCTTTTGCAATATGCTGCCTCTTTAACAAGAAATCTTGGAGAACCTCTCATAGTAAGTGCATATAGGAAGATCTCATTTATAAACTGAATATTGATAAAATTTATTTACCCTTTTTCATGTTGATAGACATTTGGTTGTTTTATATATTTGTGTTGCTACTATTGTTGTTTTTGTTGAGTCACTAAGTCATCTCCAACTCTTTGTGACCCCGTGAACTGTAACGTGCCAGGCTTCCTTATCCTTTACCATTTCCTGGAATTTGCTCAAACTCATGTCCATTGAGTCAGTGATGCCATCCAGTCATTTCATCCTCTGTCATCCCCTTCTCCTCCTGCCCTCAATCATTCCTAGCATTAGGGTCTTTTTCAATGAGTTGGCTCTTTGCATCAGGTGGCCAAAGTATTGCAGTTTCCGCTTCAGCTTCAGTCCTTCCAATGAATATTCAGGACTGATTTCTTTTAGGATTGACTGGTTTGATCTCCTTGGGGTCCAAGGGACTCTCAAGAGTCTTCTCCAACACCACAGTTTGAAAGCATCAATTCTTGGTGCTCAGCCTTCTTTACGGTCCAACTCTCACATCTGTACATGACTACTGGAAAAACTATAACTTTGACTATATGGATGTTTGTTGGCAAAATGATGTCTCTGCTTTTTTAAATATACTGTCTAGGTTTATCATAGCTTTTCTTCCAAGGAGCAGGCATCTTTTAATTTTGTGGCTGCAGTCACCATTCACGGTGATTTTGGAGCCCAAGAAAAACTTGTTTCCATTTTTCTGCCATCTATCTGCCATGGAGTTATGGGACCAGATGCCATGATCTTCATTTTTTGAATGTTGAGTTTTAAGCAAGCTTTTCCACTCTCCTCTTTCATACTTACCAAGAAGCTCTTTAGTTTCTCTTTGATTTCTGCCTTTAGAGACATATCATCTGCATATCCAAGGTTGCTGATATTTCTGCCGGCAATCTTGATTCCAGCTTGTGATTCATCCAGACAAGGATTTCAATGATGTACTCTGCATATAAGTTAAATAAGCAGGGTGACAATATATAGCCTTGACGTACTCTTTTCCCAATTTGGAACCAGTTGCTACTATCAGTTGGGTTCAATTCAGTCACTCAGTCGTGTCCAACTCTTTGCGACCCCATGGATTGCAGCATGCCAGGCTTCCCTGTACATCACCAGCTCCCAGAGCTTGCTAAAACTCATGCCTATTGAGTCAGTGATGACATCCAATCATCTCATCTTCTGTTGTCCCCTTCTCCTCCTGTGTTCAATCTTTCCCAGCATTAGGGTCTTTTCTAATGAGTCAGTTCTTCCCATCAGGTGGCCAAAATATTGGAGTTTTAGCTTCAACATCAGTCCTTCCAATGAATATTCAGGACTTATTTCATTTAAGATTGACCTCCTTGTTGTCCAAGGGTCTCTCAAGAGTCTTCTTCAACACCACAAGTCAAAAGCATCAGTTCGTCAGTGCTCAGCTGTCTTTATGGTCCAACTCTCACATCCATACATAACTACTGGAAAAACCATAGCTTTGACTAGATGGACCTTTTTCGGCAAAGTAATGTCTCTGCTTTTTAGCATGCTGTCTAGGTTTGTCATAGCTTTTCTTCCAAGGAGCAAGTGTCTTTTAATTTCATGGCTGCAGTCACCATCTGGAGTGATTAAAAAAAAAAAAAAGTGAAGTCGCTCAGTTGTGTCCAACTCTTTGCGACCCCATGGACACCAGGCTCCTCCATCCATGGGATTTTCCAGGCAAGAGTACTGGAGTGGGTTGCCGTTTCCTTCTCCAGGGAACTTCCTGACCCAGGGATCGAACCCAGGTCTCCCACATTGTAGACAGATGCTTTCCGTCTGAGCCACCACTTGGTCTTAGCCAAAAGACCAAGGAGTGATTTTGGAGCCCCCCAAAATAAAGTCTGTCACAGTTTCCATCGTTTCCCCATCTATTTGCCATGAAGTGATGGGACTGGATGCCATGGTCTTCATTTATTTAATGTTGAGTTTGAAGCCAACTTTTTCACTCTCCTCTTTCACTTTTATCAAGAGGCTCTTTAGTTCTTTGCTTTCTGCCATAAGGGTGGTGTCATCTGCGTATCTGAGGTTATTGATGAAATAACCAGTATGAAAAGGCAAAAAGATATGACACTGAAAGATGGACTCCCCAAGTCAGTAGATGGCCAATATGCTGCTAGAGAAGAGTGGAAAAATAACTCCAGAAGGAATGAAGAGATGGAGCCAAAGTAAAAACAACATCCAACTGTAGGTGTGACTGCTGATGGAAGTAAAGTCCGATGCTGTAAAGAACAATATTGCATAGGAACCTGGAATGTTAGGTCCATGAATCAAGGTAAATTGGAAGTGCTCAAGCAGGAGATGGCAAGAGTGAACATCGACATTTTAGGAATAAGTGAACTAAAATGGACTGGAATGGGTGAATTTAATTCAGATGACCATTTTACCTACTACTGTGGGTAAGAATCCCTTAGAAGAAATGGAGTAGCCCTCATAGTCAACAAACGAGTCTGAAATGCAGTACTTAGGGTGCAGTCTCAAAGATGACAGAATGATCTCTGTTCATCTCCAAGGCAAACCATTAAATATCACAGTAATCCAAGTCTATGCCCCAACGACTGTTGCTGAAAAGCTGAAGTTGAATGGTTCTATGAAGACCTACAAGACCTTCTAGAACTAACACCAAAAAAAAAAAAAAAATGTCCTTTTCATCATAGTGGACTGGAATGCAAAAGTAGGAAGTCAAGAGATACCTGGAGCAACAGGCAAATTTGGGCTTGGAGTACAAAATGAAGCAGGGCAAAGGCTAACAGTTTTGCCAAGAGACCGCACTGGTCAGCAAACACCCTCTTCCAGCAGCACAAGAGATGACTCTACATATGGCATCACCAGATGGTCAACACCAAAACCAGGTTGATTATATTCTTTGCAGCCAGTGATGGAGAAGCTCTATACAGTCAGCAAAAACAAGACCGGGAGCTGACTGTGTCTCAGATCATGAACCTCTTATTGTCAAATTCAGACTTAAATTGAAGAAAGTAGAGAAAACCACTAGACCATTCAGGTATGACCTAAATCAAATCCCTTATGATTATACAGTGGAAGTGAGAAATAGATTCAAGGCACTAGATTTGATAGAGTGCCTGAAGAACTATGGATGAAGGTTCATGACATTGTACAGAAGGCAGCGATCAAGATCAAATCCAAGAAAAAGAAATGCAAAAAGGCAAAATGCTTATCTCAGACGGCCTTACAAGTGAAAAGAAGAGAAGTGAAAGGCAAAGGAGAAAAGGAAAGATATACTCATATGAATGCAGAGTTCCAAAGAATAGCAAGGAGAGATAAGAAAGCCTTCCTAAATGATCAATGCAAAGAAATAGAGGAAAACAATAGAATGGGAAAGACTAGAGATCTCTTCAAGAAAATCAGAGATACCAAGGGAACATTTCATGCCAAGATGGGCGCAATAAAAGACAGAAGCGGTATGGACCTAACAGAAGCAGAAGATATTAAGAAGAGGTGGCAAGAATACACAGAAGAACTATACAAAAAAGATCTTCATGACCCAGATAACCACAATGGTGTGATCAACTCACCTAGAGCCAGACATCCTGGAGTGTGAAGGCACGTGGGCCCTAGGAAGCATCACTAACAACATAGCTAGTGGAAGTGATGGAATTCCAGCTGAGCTATTTCAAATCCTAAAAGATGATGCTGTGAAAGTGCTGCACTCAATATGCCAGGAAATTTGGAAAGCTCAGCAATGGCCACAGGACTGGAAAAGGTCAGTTTTCATTCCAATCCTGAAGAAGGGCAATGCCAAAAATGTTGCTACTATAAACAAGGCTAAATAAACATCCTCGTTTAGCCAGCTTATGTATATGTGTAGGAACTGAAATTATTTTACACTTTTAGTAGATACGGCCAAATTGTCCCGAAAAATGCTGTACCTATTTACACTCTTGGGGCTTCCCTGGCGGCTCAAACGGTAAAGAGTCTGCCTGCAATGCAGTCTTATCAGTTCTAAATATTATTCATTTTTTTCAAACAGACCAGTGAAAAATGTATCTCCTATCTTGAGGTTTTACAAAGCAACATTAGTGTAAATTTATAGATTCTGTACTTTGTGTCTTAAGAATGACTTTCCTACCTCAATATAAATTCTTTCATATTTTCTTCACATATATTTTAAAATAATTTCTTCAAATGATTTTTATAACTTTCTTGGAATAACTCATCTGTTTGTTTTAACTATCTACCTTTATTATATTAGAAATATATAGTTAGCCCAGGACCATTTTAAAAATAATGTATATGTTTTACACTCTTTCAGTTTATATAGTAAATTCCTAAATGGATAGGCCAGTTTCAGGAAATTTTGTTCTTTCAGAGTGAATATCTGATATTCTATATGTTTATTCTTACATATTGCTTCAATTACAATAGTTCATTATATATTTTTATATATTACAGATAATTCCCATTTCATTGTTTTCCTTTTCCAAAACAGTCTTGACTAGTCTCGCACATTTTCTCCTTTAACTAAAAGAATGTGTTTGTCAATTTCATGGGAAAAACCTGTGATATTGTAATTACTGTTGAATTTAAATTCTATACTAATTTGGGGGGAAATGGACATTTGTGTCATTTAATCTCTCCATCAGAGAACACAGTGTATCTCTTTTTTTTTATTAAAAAATTTTTTCAGTGTCTCTCTTTATTCATGTAGATTTTAATTAGAAAATCATACACTTTATAATTTTCTCTTATAGGTACTGCGTGAGATTTTTTTCTGTGGTTGTTGGTTTATCCCTTGCTGTGCTGTAAGAGTGTTGCTATTGTGAATGACATTTTTCTTTATATGTTATAATTCATTGCTGGTAGATAGGAGGGCTTGACATAGACAGGCAGTTCTCTCGACCTAATGCAATTTATCCAAATTATTCTTACAGTTTGTTAGTTCAATTTTCTAGGTAGGGAATCACCCTGTCTGAAACAAATGACCCTGCATTTTAGGACAAACTTTGTACTCTCTGGTCCATTTCCTCCCTTGCAGTTATTAGTTTGAGTTTTCTCACTCATTTTGATAATTCACATTCTTCTGTGCGTTTCTCCAAGATGTCTATGATCTCAAACCTTTTACCGTACATGTTGGCCTGCTGTTGTTTAGTTGCTAAGTTGTGTCTGCCTCTTTTGTGACCCCGTGGACTGTAGTCCTCCAGGCTCCTCTGCTCATGGAATTTTCCAGGCGAGAATACTGGAGTGGGTTGCTATTTCTTCCCAGGGAATCTTCCAGGGATTAGACCTGCATCTCTAGCACTGAAGGCAGATCCCTCACTGCTGAGCCACCAGGAAGGCCCACATACCAGCCTGCCATGAGTGAATCCCCTTGATCTTGCTTCGTTTTTCTTTACCTTGTCTGGGTTTTCTCCTCGTGGGTCTGACCCAGTTGCAGTGCCCACGTTGTAAATGTGCGTGTGGCAGCACCGCTCTGCTCAGCATTTATGCAAACTCAGCATCGCTAATTCCGAGAGAACGTTTTGGGTTTTATGGATTAACAGCGCAAGTTTTTTCCTATTGTATGTTTGATTTCTATTTTATTATGTTCACCTTCTTTATCAATCACTCTTCAACTTTCTTGGGTTTGTTTTAATGTTGGCATTCCTGCTTTTGAACGAAGATAGTAGTTCACTTATTTTTAATTTTTCCTTTCTTTAAGTAATGCATTTAAGGTTCTAAATTTTCTTGGGCTACTGCTTTGAAAACTTTTCACACGTTTAAAAAGTGGAGTACTCTGTCATCTATTTCTCAGTTGTCATCAATTTCTGTTATTATGTTGGTAATTTCTGTTGTGTTCTTTTAAATACAAGAGTTATTATTAAGTGTGTTTTCTAATTTGTTGTTGGTGGTGGTTTAGTTGCTAAGTCATGTCCAGCTCTTTTGCAACCCGGTGGACTGTAGCCTCCCAGGCTCCTCTGTCCGTGGGACTTCCCAGGCAAGAATACTGGAGTGGATTGCCACTTCCTTCTCCAGGGGATCTTCCTGACCCAGGGATTGAACCCACATCTCCTGCTTGGCAGGCAGATTCTTTACCATTGAGCCACTTAGGAAGCTGTTATGTAATTTGAGGGATCACTAATTTCTAACTTAATTACTTTGAGGTCAATGAATATGGCTATATGAGTTAAACTTTTTAGACTTAATTTAGAAGTATTTGAGAGTTTCAGTCTGTCCAGTCGCTCAGTCATGTCCGACTCCTTGTGACCCCATGGACTGCAGCACGCCAGGCTTCCCTGTCCATCACCAACTCCCAGAGCCTACTCAAACTCATGTCCATTTAATGATGCCCTCCAGCCATCTCATCCGCTCTCGTCCCCTTCTCCTTCTGCCTTCAATCTTTCCCAGCATCAGGGTCTTTTCCAGTGAGTCAGTTCTTCACATCAGGTGGCCAAGGTATTGGAGTTTCAGCTTCAGCTTCAGTCCTTCCAATGAACAGTCAGGACTGATCTCCTTTAGGGTGGACTGGTTGGATCTTCTTACAGTCCAAGGGACTCTCAAGAGTCTTCTCCAACACCATAGTTCAAAAGCATCGATTCTTCGCTGCTCAGCTTTCTTTATAGTTCAACTCTAACATCCATATGTGACCACTAGAAAAACCATAGCTTCGACTAGACGGACCTTTGTTGGCAAAGTAATGTCTTTGCTTTTTAGCATGCTGTCTAGGTTGGTCATAGCTTTTCTTATATCTCAGGAGATTTTGTACCTTTTAAAGATTAATTCTATTGTTGATAGATTTTAATATCAAACCAGGTCTCCTGCATTACAGGCAGATTCTTTGCCATCTGAGCCATCAGGAAAGTCCAAGATTAATTCTACTGTTGATAGAAAGATTTTAATGGCATTTTTCAAATTTATTTATTGTTTTCTACTTTATATGGTGATTTCTTAGTAATATATATAAATCTATAAATAATTATATATATATAAAACCTAATATGTGTGTGGGTGAGCTATTTTAATATCTTCTGATGTTTCCATCAGTTTTAAAAAATTAGCTTTACCGACATTTAATTCACATTCTATAGAGTTCACACATTTAATGAGTACAGTTCAACAGCTTTTGATCTTATTACATTATTAATTTCTTAAAATTGTGGTAAAAAATATAAAATTTACCATTTTAACCATTTTAAAGTATACAATTCAGTGGCATTACTGACATTCACAAGGCCACACAACCTTCAGCAGTATCTATTCCCAATGTTTTTCATCATCCCAAACAGAAACTCTGTCCATTAAACAAAAACTCATTTTCTCTCGAGACCCTGGTAATCTTTAATCTACTTTCAATCTCTGTGAATTTGCTTCATATATTCTGGATGCCTCATATAGTGAAATCATACAATATTTGCACTTTTCTGTCCGTTTTTTTCACCTTATTTTCAAGGTTCATCCATGTTGTAGCATGTATCAGAACTTCATTTCTTTGTATGGATAATATTTCACGTATATAATGCATTTTGTTTATCCATTCATTTTTTAGTGAACACTTGGGTTGTTTTCACCTTTTGGCTACTGTGAATAATACCACGAACAGTGGGATGCAAATATCTGTTCCAGTCCTTGCTTTTCAATTCCTTTGGGGCATATAACTAGGAGTAGAGCTGTTGAGTCACAGTAATTCCATGTTAAGCTTTTTGAGGAACTGCCAAACTGTTTTCCACAGCAGCTGCATCATTTTAACATTCCCACTAGCAATCTCTGAGAGTTCCAGTATCTCTGCTTTTGGCGTCTAATCCAAAAAATAATTGCTAACTGCAATGCAATGAAGATTTCACTTACATTTTCTTCTAAGCATTTTATAGTTTCAGCTCTTATTTTTGAGTCTTTCATCCATTTTGAGTAAATTTTTTTTAATATGGCTTCAGTCTAACTTTGTTTACATGAATATCCAGTTTTCCTAGCATCTTTTGTTGAAAAGATTATCCTCTCCTTATTGAAAGATCTTGGAACCCTTGTCAAAAATCACTGGATCACAGGGGGGAAGGTTTACTTCTGGGGTCTCTATTCTATTCCATTGGTTTAAATGGAATACAGGCCAGTACTGAACAGTACTGTACTTTAGGCTGATACTGTACTGTTTGATCATTGTAGCTTTGTAATATAGCACAAAATCAGAAACTGGGAGGTCTCCAGCTTTGTTCTTCTTTTTCAGAATTGTTTTGGCTGTTTGGAGTCCCTTGATATTCCATATAGGCTTCCCGGGTGGCGCAGTGGTAAAGAACCTGCCTGCCGGTACAGAAGGTGCAGGAGGCTTGGGTTCGATTCCTGGGTCAGGAAGATCCCTTGGAGCAGAAAATGGCAATCCACTCTAGGATTCTTGCCTGGAGAATTTCATGGTACAGAGGAGCTTGGTCCATAGGGTTGCAAAGAGCTGGACATGACTGAGTGAGCACACATGATATTCCATATAAATTTTAAGATCTTTTTCTGTAAAAAAATGCCATTGGGATTTTGATGGATTGTAATCATTCTGTAGATTGTTTTGGATATTATTTTTATGTTAACAATATTAAGCCTTCCAATCAGTGAACATGGGTTGGCTTTTCATTTATTTATGTCTTCTTTAATTTATTTCAGCAACATTTTTCAATCTTCAGTATATAAATCTCTAAGTTCTTGGTTAAAATTTTTCCAATAAGGACCTACTGCAGAGCATAGGGAACTATACTCAATATTTTATAAAAATCTATAATGGAAGAGAATCTGAAAAAATAGCTGAATCACTGTGCTGTATACCTGAAACTAATACAACATTGTAAATCAACTAGACTTCAGTAAAATAAAATAATAAAGATTATTACTAAGAATTTTACTCTTTTTGATGCTACCACAAATCAATTCAATTTTATCTTTTGATGTGTTTATTGTGAACATGTAGGAATACAACTGATTTTTGTTTACTGATTTTATATCCTGTAACTTTGCTGAATCAAATGTTCGCTCTAACAGTTTTTGTGTGTATGTGGTTAAGAGCTTTATTGAGTTGTAGTTTATGTACCATAAAATTCACTCATTTTGTGTGTATAATTCAATGAGTTTTTAGTAAATTGACAGAGTTGAATAGCCACTGTGTGTGCTAAGTCACTTCAGTCATGTCTGACTCTTTGTGACACTATGGTGGAGCCCACCAGGCTCCTCTGTCCATGGGGATTCTCCAGGCAAGAATACTGGAGTGGGTCACCATGCCCTCCTCCAGGGGATCTTCGCAACCCAGAGATCAAAACCAGGTCTCCTGCATTGCAGGCCGATTCTTTACTGTCTGAGCCATCAGGGAAGCCCATGAATATTGGAGTGGGTAGCCTATTCCTTCCCAGGGGATCTTCCCAACTCAGGAATCAAACCAGGTCTCCTGCATTGCAGGAAGATTCTTTACCAGCTGAGCTGCCATTACCCCAATCCAATTCTGAGCATTTCAGTCACCCCAAAAAGACCCTTTATGTCCATCTGTAGTAAATTCCTATTTCTACTCCCAGCCCTAGACAATCACTAATCTACTCTGTCCATAGATTTGCCTTTTCTTGGCATTTAATACAAATTGAATCATAGAATGTGAGGTCTTTTGCTTCTGGTTTCTTTCACTTAGCTTTCAAGTTTCATCTTTGTTGTAGCTTGTATCTGTACTTTCTTCCTTTTTATTGCCAAATAATATTCCTTTGTGTGGATACACCAGTTCACTGGCTGGTGGACTTTTTGGCTGCTATGAATAATGCCGCTACAAACATTTGTGTACACATCTTTATGTGGAGGTACGTTTTCATTTGCCTTGGGTAGATACCTAAGAGTAGAATCACTTGGATCATACAGTAAACTTATGTTTACCTTTTAAAGAAAGTACTGGAGTATTTTTCCAAAGTAGATGCATTTTCCAAATGTATCATTTTTCATCAACAAATTATGCATTCCAGTTTCCTGCATTCTCACCAAAAGCTGGTATGGATAGTCTTTTTATTACAGTTATGCTCAATCATGTCTGACTCTTTGCGATCCCATGGACTGCAACATGCCAGGCTTCCCTGTCCTTCACCATCTCCCAGAGTTGTTCAAACTCATGTCCATTGAGACGGTGATGCCATCCACCCATCTTGTCCTCTGTCATCCTCTTCTCCTGCCTTCAGTCTTTCTCAGCATCAGGGTCTTTTCTAATGAGTCAGCTCTTTACATCAGGTGGCCAAAGTATTGGAGCCTCAGCTTCAGCGTCAGTCCTTCCAATGAATATTCGGGGTTGATTTCCTCTAGGATTGACTGGTTTGATCTCTTTGCTGTCCAAGGGACTCTTAAGAGTCTTCTCCAATACCATAGTTCAAAAGCATCAGTTCTTCTGTGCTTAGCCTTCTTTATGGTCCAACTCTCACATCCATACATGACTACTGGAAAAACCATAGCTTTGTCTAGACGGACCTTTGTTGGCTGAGTAATGTCTCTGCTTTTTAATAATGGTGACCTCCTTCAGAAGGTCTTATGCACAGTTATGCTAATGATTGGCAAATGATATGTCACTGTGGTTTCGATTTGCATATCCCTAAATGACGTTCAGCATCTTTTCATTTGCTTATTAATGATCCCTACATATTCTTTGGTGAATATCTCTTCAAATCCTTTACCTGTTTAAAAATTAGGTTTAAAATTTTTTTTTTGCTGACTTTTAAGAGATCTTTATATATTCTGAACACAATTTTTTAAAGCAGATATATGATTTACAAATATTTTCTTCCAGTTTCTGGCTTGATTTTTAGTTTTGTTAATCATGTCTTTTGAAATATAGAAGTTTTTAATGTTAACAAAGTCTAATTTACCTGTTTATCTTTGATTGCTTGTATTTTAGGTGTCATATCTAAGAAACCGTTGTTTAATCCAAAGTCATGATGATTTACACCTGTTTGCTTCTAAGAGCTATATATATTTAGCTCTTACACTGACGTTTCACATTTATTTTCGGTTAATTTTGATCTGTCGTGTGAGGTAGGGTCTGTCTCCATTCTCTCGCATGTACATGTTCAGTTGTCGCCATACCATTTGTTGAAAAGATGATTCCTTCCTCCATTGAATTGTCTTGGCAACGTTTTCAAAATCAATTATTCATAAATTTGAGGGTTTATTTTTGGATTCTCAATTCTATTTCTTTGATATCTCTGTATATCCTTATGCCAAGAACACAATCTTGTTATTGTAACTTGGTGGTAAATTTTGAAACCCCTAAAATTGGAAACCCCTAATCCAGTATGGCTGTGTCCTTATAAGAAAGGGAAATTTGGACATAGACATGCACACAAAGGGGCTTCCCAGGTGGCAATAGTGATAAAGAACCTGGCTGCCAATGCAAGAGACCTAAGACGCGGGTTCGATCCTGGGTTGGGAAGATCCCCTGGAGGAAGGCAGGACAACCCACTCCAGTGTCCTTGCCTGGAGAATCCCATGGACAGAGGAGCCTAGTGGGTTATGGTCCATAGGGTCACAAAGAGTCTAACTTAACTGAAACTTCTTAGCATACTAGCTAGGAGAGAGGCCTGGAAGAGAGCCTTCCCTCATAACCCTCAGAAGAAACCAAACAAGCCAATGCCTTTATCTTAGACTTCTGGCCTCCAGAACCATGAGATGAAAAAAAATTCTTGTTTAAGAAACAGACCCAGACTTAGGGAATGAACTTATGGTGCTGGGGGAATGGATAGGGAGTCTGGTATTAATGTGTGAATGAAGTCGCTCAGTCATGTCCGACTCTTTGTGACCCTGTGGACTGTAGCTTATCAGGCTCCTCTGTCCATGGGATTTTCCAGGCAATAGTATTGGAGTGGATTGCCATTTCCTTCTCCAGTGGATCTTCCCAACCCAGGGATCGAACCTGGGTCTCCCGCATTGTAGACAGACGCTTTACCATCTGTGCCACCAGGGAAGTCGGTATTAATGTGCACACACTGCTATGTTTCAGATGGATAACCAACAAGGACCTACTGTGTAGCGCAGTGAACTCTGCTCAGTGTTACGTGGAAGCTTGGTTGGGAGGAGAGTTTGGGGGCGAGGGGATACTTTGTCCACCTGAAACTATCACAACATTGTTAATTGGCTATACTCCAATATAAAGCAAAAAATATTAAAAAAAAAACATTAAACCGAAATTTAAAACATTTCGGTTTAAGCCACCTATTTTGTGGCATGTTGTTATGGCAGCTCTGGCAAACTAGCACAGAATTGTTTTCTTAACTTTATTTTTAGATTGTTCAATGCTGATATATAAGGATAAAACTGGTTGCACACTGATCTTGTATACCCTGCAATCTTGCTGAGCTCATTTATTAGCTCTGATCGTTGTGTGTATGTGGTTTTAATTTATTCCTCGGCTATGCTGGCTCTTTGTTGATGTGTGTGGACTTTGTCTAGTGTGCTGCATGGGCTTCTCATTGTGTGGCGTCTCCTGTTGTGGAACATGGGCCCTAGGTGTGTGGGCTTCAGTGAAGTGCGTGGCTCAGTCGCTGTGGTGCACAGGCTCAGCTGCCCCACGGCATGTGGAACCTTCCCGGATCAGGGATTGAACCTCTGTCCCCTGCATTGACAGGCAGATTCTTAACCGCTGGACCACCAGGGAAGTCCCGTATGTGTGTTTGTGTGTGTGTGTGAGTGAGTGTGTATTCTTTAAATTTTTCTACATACTAGAGAGTATATTATCTGCAAATAGAAATGGTCTTACTTCTTTCTTTCCAATCTGGATGGCTTCAAGATTTGTAATTGAATATTTCTCTGGCTTCCTATTCAGTCACATCTCCCTGTGGATATTAATTATACTTATGCTAAAGTCTTTTCTGTTTGCTCAATTAACTCTAGGTCCTTGAATGTCGATTTCCCCTGGATGCGTTGGTTTCCTCTTTTGTGGGATTTGTTTTCCTTTGGCGCGTGTTAAATCATAGGGACACGTGACTGTCACTCATCCTTGTCTTTGCCATTTCCTGTTTACTCTGTAGGAATGTTCTATTTCTTCCTACAGCCTCCTGCCCAAGGAACATGAGGGACAGGGGCAAGCCTTGTGGTCATGAGCCCCAGTGACAGGAGTTTCTAGACTGGGGACTACTTGACCTCCTAGAAGTTGCCCCAGGCTTTGTCCTCTGAAGCCCAAATGCTCACACCTACTGCTCCCTGAGCAAGTGAAGGACAGAGCACCTCAGCCTCCACTTACTGCCCCCAGTGTCCCAAGTCTTCACCCCTCGGGAGCTCAGGTCCCCTCTGCTCTGTGTCTCTTTCCTCAGAGCCTCCAACACAACCCACCTTTCACAGAGGCCCTTTCTTGATGCACTTTTTTTGTTTAAAGGTATTTTTTAATTCCATAAAGTTGTGTCTCTATGTGCTATGTCGCTTCAGTCGTGTCCCACTCTGTGCGACTCTGTGGACTGTAGCCCGCCAGGCTCCTCTGTCCTTGGGATTCTCCAGGCAAGAGCACTGGAGTGGGTTGCCATGCCCTCCTCCAGGGGATCTTCCCCACCCAGGGATTGAGCCTGCGTCTCCTGCACTGTAGGCAGATTCTTCCCTGGGCCACCAGGGAACTCAAAGTTGTAGCCACAAGGGACTAAAAGACTGACCTCATAGGTTCCATCCTCTCATCTGTAAAATGGGTATACCATTCCTTTCTCAAAATGTCAACATGGAAAGGAACACAGGGAAAATTTCAGATAGCACCTGTGCACTGAAGTGCATTCAGATATCCAAGACTGTCCTCACTGCAAGCAAGTTTGGGAGGTGCCTGCACCACGCTGGCTTGTCTGTAGCCCCCAGCCCCTGGCCAGTGGGTGGCCAGAGTCTTTGGGAACTCATGGGCACAGGAAAGGTCAGATTTTGTCCTGGCTCCACCCCCTCGAAATTTCTAGAGGCTTCAGCATGCTTTGCTACCTTCCTGGCAGTGCCCACGTGACAGATGCCCAAACCATAGTGGAGGCCAGTGGACTGATGCTCACCTGCAGCTTGGCAAGGCTCAAGGAAGCACGCACTATTCCCACACATGCCCCCCACACCTGGCTCATGTGTGTGTGCACGCACGTGTGCACACACTGTCTCCTTCAGGAGTCAGTCTTGTTCTTCCTTTCGCCATCCTTATCTGTTTCTTCATCGTCTCCTGTCCTTTTCCCACTCTTTCTCAAGAAATCTTCTCTTCCTCCATCTCTCTGTCTCCCTTTCTGTTCTATCTGCCTCAGTTTTGGTTTTCTGTGTGTGTGTGTGTGTTTTTTAAAAAATATTTATTTGTTTGTCTGTGCTGGATTTTAGTCGTGGTGTGAGGGATCTTTGATTTTTGTTGTGGCACATGGGATCTAGTCCCCCAACCAGGAATCGAACCTGGGTCCCCTGCACTGGGAGTGTAGAGTCTTAGTCACTGGACCACCAGGGAGGTCCCTGTTCTGTTTTGTTCTTACCAGCCATCAGCTGTGCTGCAGGCAGACCAGGGGTGGTCAGTTCAACAACAGTCATAATGGCGCCTGAGCAAGGAGGCAAGGCTGAAGCTGCCCCTTGGCCCTGACCTGGGAGGGCTGGTATGGTCTGTGAGAGTCAGAACCAGAGACCCACTGCAGTGTGCTTATGGAGCCCAGACCCTGCTGCCCCGGGATGAGGCTCAGAGCGCTCCCAGAACGCCTCATCCCTCTTCCCTCATTTCCTGTGCAGTTCATGGGCCACCCCTGCAGGGACAGCTGTGATTCCAATCCTGGGGTCCCCAGAGGAGACCTGGTCCAACCTGAAAGAATGGCCAGGGGACTGGTTGGGAGCCACTCAAGCTGCATGATGGGTGGGGTGGGCCTGTTGCTCTGGGATCTGGACTCTGCCTAACCCCTGCCACTGGCTTGGAGCAAGTCCCCCAGCCCCTCGCCTCCAGTCTCCTCTGTCAGACGGCTGCCTGTTTTCCCTGTGAGATGTGAGTGTTAGGGGACCTGAGTGGCCATCTTACCAAGCTAAGGAAACACCAGTTCTCCCCTGCGTCTCCCACTTCTCTGCCTGTTTTCTTCATTCATTCATTCATTCAGTCAGTCATTCATCTGTTCAGCCTGACATGTGCTGGACGTGGCCCTGCGCTTTGGGGCTGCAGCAACGTGCTCCAGCCCCGGCCCTTTGAAAACTATTTCCTCTTTCACGCATCCCACCTTCCTTGCTTCTCTGGGAGCCTTTAACTTATGGGCCCCCCAACCTGGACCCCACTGTCTGCTTCCTTGAAATTGACATTTAAAAGCAGATAAATCAGAAGAATGGAGGAAATTTTTAACCAGTTATGATCTGCTTAAATCAGAGATAAATATTGTTAACAGAAGCACACACGTAGGAGCTTTTTATCTACCCCAGAGCTTTTTTATCCAAATGAGAAATGAGTCGTTTCTGTGAGGAGGGGCAGAAGTTGGATTTGACGAACACATCAACCTTCAGAAAGACTAGAGTACTCAACTCTCTCGGCCTCAATTAGCAGGACACCCCCTTAACCCCTGCAACCCTATATGTGGTTCTGTTTTCTAGTAGAGAAAAGAGTGAGGAAGCGGGAGGGGGAAAGAGGAATGGATGTGTCCACAGACCACCAGTGTTCTGATGGGTGCAGGTCAGGAGCCTGGGTGGTAAGGGAGGCATGGGTGTGGACCCAGGGCTCCATGTCCTTTCTCTTCAAGGACCAGCCACCCCCTCTCCTGTGGGCTTGGGGAGTGGCCAGCACATCGTGTGGGAGGCAAGCATCAACTGCACTTTCTGAGAAATGCTGTCGGCCTCAGGCATTTATCACTTGCAAAATGTTTTCATTATTCAAAACTCAGTCTCAGAGAGCGTGTCCTGATGGATGAGTTAAATAGGCTTTGAGGGGTGTGTGTGTGTGGGTGTGTGTGTGCACATGCGTGTGCGTGTACTGTCAACCTCTGTTGATCACTGCCACTGTGAGGGCTTTCCTGGTGTCTTCCATGTGTTACCTCCTCGTTTATCTAAAGAAGGAGCTCTAACTGACTGACTTGACTGAAGTGGAAACGGCTGCTCGTGGGGTATGAGGGATTGCCCAAGTTCAAACAGCCAGTGAGTGGCAGAACTGGGACAGAAATCAGCTGTGACCACTCCCAAGCCCTCTGGGACCACAGCCCTGCCTGCCTCTAGTGCAGTTGTACCCAGCAGCTTTCCTCACGTCTCCGTCTGGGACACAACCCCTCTCCCTCCAGGTCCCCATGCTCTGTAGGCTTCAAGCAATCTCCTTACTGAGAGGCACCTCGGGCTTTCAAGGAAGTAAATCCTGTGGCCCGGGAGGCCACCATACAGGCCTTCAGCTGTGTAAGGGTAAAGGAAAGGGAAGTGACCAGGAAGTGGTCATGGGGAAGGTTCCACCTCCCACCCCCGGGACAGCAGATACACCACGAAGCAGCAGCTGCTCAGCCTTCATGACCCCTGGCTGGAGATCTGCTGCTCACGCCTGTGTCCAGAGGGAAAGGCTCAGTTCACGGGCCCACAACGTGCAGCTTAGCAGGAGGTCATGTCTATTGAGCATGTACCCTGGGCTAGACACCTTTTAGTGGAGTTTCTTCCTGGGCAGTGCATGAGAGAGACATGAAAAGACACATCGTGGAGGCTGGGAAGTTAACACCGTATGGCTGTTTGTGCATCAAGGCTGGTCTTCCTGTTGAAGTCTTAATTTCAGGAGCAAAGACATTGTAAGCCCAGCATTGAGCAATGCCATTTGTTTGCTGACCCTCAAATCTAAATGGCCCCTGACTACCTAGAGAAGCGCTTGGCTGTAGTGTGTCCTTTACTCCAGGATCCTCACCCCAGGAATCCTGTGTCCTTGGAGTCATACAGTATGGAACAGGGACATTGATGGGAGGCAGATCTGAGTGACAGTCCTGGCTACAGTTCCTGGCTGTAATTTACCCTCTCTTAGTCTCCCTTTCTTGTCTGCAGAATGGGAGCAGCAGCCAGATCCACTCCCCACCCCTCGGGTTGCTGTGAGAGAGGACACAGGTAAAGAGATCAGTGTTTGTGGGACACAGGAAGTGGTCAGTAGAAGGTAGCTCCTCGGAAGGCCAAGAAGGAACCATGTTGTACCACTCAGTGATCTGAGAATGGAACTCTGCCCCAACCCAGAGGTATTGTTGGAACCCTGGGCCGGAAGCTGGGGCATCCTCTTCCCATTGTGACTCCTTCTTTCCCTCTTGCAGTGGTTCCTACTGCCCTGAGGATTTCTCCACTTAAAGGTGTGTGTATAAAGTCACTTCCCATTCCATGTCAAGGGGCCTTGGAAAGCCCAGCATCCCAGGTGAACAGCACGAGCACACAAACTAGACAGAAGGTGTTTTCTGAGCCAGGAGGCAGAGCCACGAGGCCAGCCTGCGTTGGTCAGGCAGAGCTTGCCATTTGGGGAGGCATATCACATCTTTCACCAGGGAACTGTCCAGGCTCCAGTCTTCTCATGACATCCATTTGTGCCAAATGTTTGCCTCCTAGCCCCTACGTCAGTGTCCGTACTTTAGAAGGTGCCACTGGGTAACTCATGTTGTGATGACAAGAAGAGGGATGCCAGCTGCTTGTGGCATTTGCAGGACACCTGGGCACACCCTTACCCTCAGTCTCACCCTTCCTGGTATCCGTGAGGAGGCTCTTCTTTCCAAACTTGACATCCAATAATTCTAATAAGCGCTGGTCCAGGAGCTATCCTTGGTGCTGACCAACATCACACCTTATGACAAGCTGCCAAGGACCTCTACAATAGAGGGTGAGCTTTAAAATTTTTGTGTAAACCTGCATTTGGTTTCAGAATTGCAAGTTTCTAAGTGTTCGTGCTACCTGAAGCTGATGCCTCCTGACTTCTCAGACTCAAGAGGTGCCGAGAGCCCGTTTGGCCGTGGGAGAAGCACAGCATGCACAGTCCGCTGCTTGTAAAGCAGGAAACAACCAATAGATCAGTGTCTAGAGCAGAAGCGGCTGCAGTGAACACACTCCCCCATCAGAGGCAGACGCTCTCCCCCATCCAGGGCAGAGAGGTATCAGTCTTGGCCTTTGTTTTAAATATGTGTTGGTTTGATATTTCCCTTTCCATGTAGTTAAAAAAAAAAATCTTTTGTGAAATTAGAGAAATTTGACATCTTTAAGGAGACAAATTGAACCCAAACCTTGGGTACTGATGGAAATGAACTCACCACCACCGTCTGGGGCAGGGTCCTTCTGTCTCTGCCACAGGACTTCCTGGCTCAGGATGAGGACTGAACCTCACTCAGAAGCCCCCGTGCCTCTCTCACAAGGATACATCTGAATCAGTCATACTTATATCATCTGTAAGTGTCTGACCAGGACTCAGGCCATGTTCCTAGCATAGATACACACAGTGCTGCTAGGATGAAGTGGGAACACAGGGCTCTGGAGTCTCACACTCAACCTCGTTCTTACTCCCCAGGAACCCACAGAGTTCGCTATGAAAACCATGACGGTAAAAAGAGCCTTGTAAACAGTGGTCTTTGAATGGGTCCATGTGGGGTGATCAGAAAAGCTCAGCCTGGGGGCAGTTTGAAGGACCCAACCTCCTCTTCATTCTAGCTTCTCCTGGGCCTGATACTTTGGCATATGCACATACTTTGGACTACTTTAAGGTATGAGCTCTTAGCCTGGATGAAAGAAAGAATGTCTCAGTTCAGAGAACTAGCCCACAATCATGTTCTAGAGGCAAGAAAAATGTTTAGCTTTTGTACTTGATGCAATACACTTCTGGATAAGATGGCTACATTTGTACACAACGCTAACCTGTTTCCAAATTTCCATCAATAGAATACAGAAATAGGAAAAGCATGCATAAACGCTAGAAAGTGGAGCAATGTGGCATTGCCAAATCATAAATACAGATATCCGAGATATTCTTCCAGAAAAAAAATGGGATACAGCCAAATAGAAACAAGGACCAACTCAACCCCTGGTAGAACACCAGGAGCATCGCCTGTGGACATCCAGGGGTTAGAAGCAAGGACAGCTCAGGATACAAATAGATTTCAGCCTTCCCCCTGAGAAAGGACTAGAGCCTTGGGTCATAGCAAAAGTGTTGCATAAGGTTGCACTTGATTTGTGTCCAATGAAAAGGGTGACTGAACTAAACAAAGAATGGGAATTTTGTCCCAATTGTGGTTGCCATCACAAATATTGTTAAAGCAACGTCTCTGATTGGAGTCAGAGAGCAGTGCCAGAGATCTCTGAATTTTCATCTAACCCTCAATAGCTGAGTGACCTTAGGAAAGCTACTTCTTTATCTCTGAACATCAATTTCTTCCATCAGTGAGAATTATCTTAGAGTCAACTCCATAGAGTTGTGAGAATTAAATATAATAAAAATTTACATAAATTCAGCACAGGGACGGTACTTAGTAGGTAAATATTACTTCCTGAGCTCATTCCAGTGTTAGGTGAGCAAGATGATTCATCTATATCTGACTATTTGAAATAGATAAGTTCAGCCTTACCAATAGCTAATATGCAGACCGACTCAGGTGCCTGCCTTGATCGAGTGTCAGGTGGGTTTTGGTGATGCCTGGCAAAGGCCACATGCTTTTTAAAGGGCAGAGCAGGAACTCCCACTGCAGAAGGTGGATAATTTTGTACCTACGATAGTTTCCATGGGCCCAGCTACACGCAAATGCATGTAGACTCTGTTTTCTTAAGTAGCTGAATCTTTGCTTGTACTACTTTGGTTCAGCTCTGAGGGTAATGTTAGCCTCACCAAATAATTTACAAAGTCATCCCTCTACTTCAATCTTCTGGAAGAGTTTGTAGAAAATTGGAATACTTTCTTAAATGTTTGATAGAATTCATCAGTGAAAGCATATGGGGCTGGTGTTTTTGGTACATTATAAATTATTGATTCAATTTCTCTAATAGATGTGGGCCTATTCAGATTGTCTGTTTCTTCTCAAGTGGCTTTTGGCAGATTGTGTCTTTCAAGGAAATGGTTTGTTTCATCTAGGTTATCAAATTTGTGAGCATAGAGTTGTTCATAATCTTTGTTATCTTTTTTAATATTCACAGGCTTTGTGGAAATGTCCCTTTTTCATTTCTGATAAGTTATGTGTATTCTTTCTTAGCCTGGCAGGAGACTTATTGATTTTATTGATTCTTTCAAAGAACTAGCTTTTGGTTTCATGGATTTTCCTTTTTTTTAAAAAAAAACCTTTATATATATAGAGTGGGTTTACAATGTTGTGTTAGTTTATGGTGTACAGCAAAGTGATTCAGAGTTAGAGTGATTCTGTTTTGTAGTTAGGTTCATTTGCGCCATATTTCAGACTCCATATATAAGTGATATCATATTATATTTGTCTTTCTCTGACTTAGTATGATAATCTCTAGGTCTATCCATATTGCTGCAAATGGCATTACTTTGTTCCTTTTTTTTTTCAGTAGCGCTGAAGAATTGATGCTTTTGAACTGTGGTGTTGGAGAAGACTTTAGAGAGTCCTTTGGACTGCAAGAAGATCAAACCAGCCAATCCTAGAGGAAATCAGTCCTGAATATTCATTGGAAGGCCTGATGCTGAAGCTGAAACTCCAATACTCTGGCCACCTGATGTGAAGAACTGACTCATTGGAAAAGACCCTGATGCTGGGAAAGATTGAAGGTGGGAAGAAAAGGGGCGACAGAGGATGAGATGGTTGGATGGCATCACTGACTCAATGGGCATGAGTTTGAGTAAGCTCTGGGAGTTGGTGACAGTCAGGGAAGCCTGGCATGCTGCAGTCCATGGGGTCGCAAAGAGTCAGACACAACTGAGCTACTGAACTGATTACGTTTAATCTATATACATCTCTATTTAAGTGGGTTTATGCAGACAACAGGCTTCCCTTGTAGCTCAGTGAGTAATGAAATCTGCCTGCAATGCAGGAGACCCCAGTTTGATTCCTCAGTCAGGAAGATTTGCTGGAGAAGGGATAGGCTACCCACTCCAGTATTCTTGGTCTTCCTTTGTGGCTCAACTGGTAGAGAATCCACCTGCAATGCAGGAGACTTGGATTCGATCCCTGGGTTGGGACAGTCCCCTGGAGAAGGGAAAGGCTACCCACTCAGTATTCTGGCCTGGAGAATTCCATGGAAGAAAAGCTATGACCAACCTAGACAGCATATGAAAAGCAGAGACGTTACTTTGCCAATTAAGGTCCATCTAATCACAGCTTTTGTTTTTCCAGTAGTCATGTATGGATGTGAGAGTTGGACCATGAAGAAGGCTGAACACCGAAGAATTGATGCTTTTGAACCGTGGTGTTGGAGAAGACTCTTGAGAGTCCCTTGGATAGCAAAGAGATCAAACCAGTCAATCCTAAAGGAAATCAACCCTGAATATTCATTGGAAGGACTGATGCTGAAGTTGAAGCTTCAATACTTTGGCCACCTGATGTGAAGAGCTGACTCACTGGGAAAGACCCTGATGCTGGGAAAGACTGAAGGCAGGAGGATTGGACGATAAGGGTATGACAGAGGATGAGACTGGAGAAGGAAATGGCGGCCCACTCCAGTACTCTTGCCTGGAAAATCCCATGAGTTTGAGCAAGCTCCGAGAGATGGTGAAGGACCGGGAAGCCTGGCATGCTGCAGTTGGTTGCAAAGAGTCAGACACAACTGAGTGACGGCAACAACAATTTAGATAATTGACACTTAAAGTGATTATTGACATAGTTGGATTAATAGAGACCATATTTGCTATTCTTTTCTATTTGTTGCCCTTGTTTCTATTTCTATTTTTGTCTTTTAACACATTTTTATGCCTTTTGTACTTTTGAAATTTTTATTTATTTCTTTTTGGCTGTGCTGGGCCTTTGCTGCTGCGTGTGAGCTTTCTCTAGCTGTGAGTGGGGGCTACTCTTCTTTGCAGGGCTTCTCATTGCTGCGGCTTCTCTTGCAGAGCACAGCCTCCAGAGCACAGGCTCAGTAGGTGTCACATACCTGCTTAGTTGCTCCACAGCCTGTGGGATCTTCCTGGACCAGGGATCGAATCTGTGTCCCCCGAATTGGCAGGTGGATTCTTAACCACTAGACCACTAAGGAAGTCTGTGCCTTTTGTAGTTTTAATTGAGCATTTTATGATTCCATTTTCTCTCCTTGATTAGCATATTTGCTGTACTTTTTTTTTTTTACTGTTTTTAGTGGTTGTGCTAGAATTTCTACTATATATTTACAACTAATCCAAAACCATTTTCAAGTGACTTTAACTTATATGCAGAGTACATCATGAGAAACGCTGGACTGGAAGAAACACAAGCTGGAATCAAGATTGCCGAGAGAAATATCAATAACCTCAGATATGCAGATGACACCACCCTTATGGCAGAAAGTGAAGAGGAGCTAAAAAGCTGCTTGATGAAAGTGAAAGAGGAGAGCGAAAAATTTGGCTTAAAGCTCACCATTCAGAAAATGAAGATCATGGCATCCAATCCCATCACTTCATGGGAAATAGACGGGGAAACGGTGGAAACAGTATCAGACTTTATTTTGGGGGGCTCCAAAATCACTGCAGATGGTGACTGCAGCCATGAAATTAAAAGACGCTTACTCCTTGGAAGAAAAGTTATGACCAACCTAGATAGCATATTCAAAAGCAGAGACATTACTTTGCTGACTAAGGTCCGTCTAGTCAAGGCTATGGTTTTTCCTGTGGTCGTGTATGGACGTGAGAGTTGGACTGTGAAGAAGGCTGAGCGCTGAAGAATTGATGCTTTTGAACTGGTGTTGGAGAAGACTGTTGAGAGTCCCTTGGACTGCAAGGAGATCCAACCAGTCCATTCTGAAGGAGATCAGCCCTGGGATTTCTTTGGAAGGAATGATGCTGAAGCTGAAACTCCAGTACTTTGGCCATCTCATGAGAAGAGTTGACTCATTGGAAAAGACTCTGATGCTGGGAGGGATTGGGGGCAGGAGGAGAAAGGGACGACTGAGGATGAGACGGCTGCATGGCATCACGGACTCGATGGACATGAGTCTGAGTGAACTCTGGGAGTTGGTGATGGACAGGGATGCCTGGCGTGCTGCAGTTCATGGGGTCGCAAAGAGTCGGACACGACTGAACTGGAACTGAACTGATGGTTTCATACTCATGAAACCTACTCAGTGAAAGTATCTTATATAACAAAATATCTCTAATTCTTCCCTCCCATCCCTTGTATCATTACTGACAATAGTTTCGCTTATGCTGCTGCTGCTGCTGCTAAGTCGCTTCAGTCATGTCTGACTCTGTGCAACCCCATAGACGGCAGCCCACTAGGTTCCTCTGTCCCTGGGATTCTCCAGGCTTATATATAAGTATAAATATGCTTATACATATAATTATTTTGAACAAACTGTTATCTGTTAGATCAGTTTAAGAAACTAAAAAATTTTTATTTTACCTTTACATATTCATTTTCGAGTGTTCTTCCTTTCTTTATAAATAAGACTTCATGACCTATATAATTTTCCTTCTTTCTGAAGAATTTCTTTTAACATTTCTTGCAAGGCTGGTCTGTTGGAAACAATCTCTCAGCTTTTTTGTTTGTCTGAGAAAATCTTTTTTCTCCCTTCTCTTTTTAAGGAAATTTCACCAAGATACAGAGTTCTAGGTCAGTTTTTTTTTTTTTCGTTCTTTCTCTAGACACTTAAAACATTTCACTCCATTCCCATCTTGTTCGCGTAGCTTCTGAGGGGAAGTCAAACATCAGTCTTACTTTTGCTTCTCTATAGGTACGTTTCCCCTGCCCCCTGCCCCGGGCTTCTCTCAAAATTTTCTCTTAACCTTTAATTTTCTGAAGTTGGAGCCCAATATGCTTAATTATAGGTTATTATTATTATTATTCTTTGGGATTTGTCCTCCTTGGTGTTCTCTGAGATTCCCAGATCTGTGGTTTAGTGTCTGACATTAATTTCAGGGGAATTATCAGCCATTATTCCTTCATATATTGTTTCTTACCCCCCACCCCTTCTTCTTCTTTTGATAGTCATATCATATATATGTTACACCTTTTGTAGTTGCCCCACAGGCTTTGGAAGTTCTGGGCTGTTGGGTTTTTTCTCTTTGATTTTCAGTTTTGGCAGTTTCTATTGTCATGTCCTCAAGTTCAGAGATTCTTTCCTCAGCCATGTTCAGTCTACTAATAAGCCCATCAAAGGCATTCTTCATTTCTATTCTAGGCTTTGTGATCTCTAGCATTTCTTATTGATTCTTTCTTAGAATTTCTATCTGTTTTCATTACCCATCTGTTCTTGCATGTTGTCTATTTTTTCCATTAGAGCCCTTAGCATATTAATTATACTTGTTTAAAATTTCCAGTCTGATAATCCCAACATCCCTGCTATATCTGGCTCTTATTCTGATGCACGTCCAGTCTCTTCAAACTGTGTTTTTTCCTCTTTAGAATGTGTTGTAATTTTTTTTGTTGAACTCGGCAGATGATGTACTGAGTGACATCTGTCTACTAAATAGACCTTTAGTAATGTGGTGGTAAGGTGTGGGTGAGGGGGAAACTATATAGTCCTGTGATTAGATCTCAGTCTTTTGATGAACCTGTACCTTGGTCTGTGAACTTCACTAGTACTTCTCAGTTGTCTTCCCATCTTAGGTGGGACAGGATGGCTAGAAGGGGCTGGAATTGGGTATTTCCCTTTCCCTGGGTAGATTAGGCTCTGATAAAGCTCCAGTTAGTGTTCTTGCCTGGAGAATCCCAGGGACGGCAGAGCCTGGTGGGCTGCCGTCTATGGGGTTGCACAGAGTCGGACACGACTGAAGCGACTTAGCAGCAGCAGCAGCAGGCTTTGGTAAAACAGATTTTCAAGAGTCCAGGCATTGTCAAGAAGAACAGAATGCTCTGGTATATTTCAAAATGATTTCCTTTCCCTCTTCTCTGCCAGAAACTTGGGGGGATTTTTCTGTGATATTTACTGTTGGGACTTGGTAGGGCTCTTGGAGATAAAACTCACAAAAGTGTCCAATGACTAGGAACCCCTGGAATTTTTAATTCTCAGATTTGTCCATATAGGGCTTTCAGAAATCCATCCATTACAGTTTAGGTTGCTCTGACACTGGTTCCTCTGGAGGTTTCGGGTCCATTAACTTGTGATTCTCCCTATCTGCCTATCTCTCCAATTTGGGGAATAGTTTGTCCTATGATTTCACTTCTCTGAAGAATCTAAGAAATGGTGTTGGTTTTTAGCTTGTTCAACCTTTTGCTTGTTAGGACAGAGTGACAACTTCTAAACTCCTTACATATTGGACTAGAATACCAAAGAGCTGAATCCTAATGTTCTCTGTGAGGAGGTAGAGGAGAGCCACGGAAGTCCTCTGTATCATTGACAGCTGTGCTGGTTACTACATGCAAATCACTAAAAGGAGTTATTGAAATTCATGGTGTTACACATTTTTCTTAGACAAAAGGATAAGTGTTCTAAAGTGTTGACATTAATGGAACTTTTGCTTGATCCTAAATGTGGTGGAAAATGAACATTACACCTCAGGGAAAGGAGAGATGTGTCAGATTTGAGTGTTTGAAAGATCACTGTGGCTGCATCAGGCAAAATTGGTCTCAGGCAACCTCAGCAAGAATGGTTTAATCTAGTATTGGGGTGGAGCTCTTTGTTACTCACTTTGGATACCAAATGTATGGGGTTTTTTTCCACTCTTTGCACCAGCCAGTTCCCTGACTCTCCAGACACCATTCTTAATTCAATTAGATTTTGACATCCTTAGTTAGAATTAGACTCCACAGGTTTAAAGACTTGGTCCCAGGGAATTTCCTGGTGGTCCAGTGGTTAGGAGTCGGTGCCTTCACTCCAGGGTCTCAAGTTCAATCCCTGATCAGGGAACTAAGATCCCATGAGCCATGTGGCTGGCCAAAAACAAAAAACAAACCAAAAAACCCCTCTCAGTCCCATAAGACTGCCTTTACTTCAGACTTCAGTCACAAATGTCAGGCCCCCAGGTTACCCACATTACTGTCTCCCTTGGATTCCCAAGACCACGCCCTGCCCAAAGTTTTGATAATTTGCTAGCACAGTTCACAGAACTCAGCAAAACAGTTTACTTAACAGTGGTTTATCATAGAGGATATAACTCAGGAACACCCACATGGAGGAGACACGTAGGTCATGGAAGGAGGGCATGATGTCTCCAGGCTCACCACCCTTCCAGCTCTTCAGTGTGTTCACCAACCAGGAAAACTCTGAATTACATTGTTTACCTCCATTTTATGGAGGTTTAATCATGTAAACATCATCAATTATTAAATCAATCTTCAGCCTCTCTACCTCCTGGAGGTTGGGGAATGGGGATGAAACTTCCAAGATTCTTATCAAGGTTTGGACTTTCTGGTGACCAGCCCCCATCCTGAACTAAGGAATTTGCCAAGAGTCATCTTATTAGAAGAAAACGCACTTCTCTCACTCAGGAAATCCCAAGGCATTTAAGAGTTCCATGCCAGGGAAAGGGGACAAAGACCGAGTATATATTTCTTATGTCACAGAGGTTCAGGCAGATTGGGGAGAGACTGCTAATTCTTTCAAGAAGCCTGGGAATTTGCTGTATGTCTCAGGAAACTCAAACAGGGGCTCTGTATCAACCTAGAGGGGTGGGATGGGGTGGGAGATGGGAGGGAGGTTCAAAAGGGAGGGGATATATTTATACCTATGGCTGATTCATGTTGAGGCTTGACAGAAAATAACAGAATTCTGTAAAGTGATTATCTTTCAATTAAAATATATATATATATTTATATAAAAGAAGCCTGACTCTGGATGGGGAAAAAAAGGCAGGATGGACGCTATGAGGCATCGATATTCCAGGTATTTTTTGAAAATGAGGAAGCTTAGGTGTTTAAATGGAGGACATTAAAGAGAGAGAAGAGAGAGGGTATAGTTAAATGCACCATATTAAAGAGGAGGCATGTGGGATGGTGGCTAGGGCAGAGGGGGAAAGAATGACCTCTGAGAGAGAAGGGATTGTGTCCATTGTGACAGGAAGGAAGGAGGGAAGGATGCAGACAAATGTATACATTTGGGGTAAGACTGAGGCAGTTCCTGATGACAGTTTAGAATTTCCCTGTGAGATCCAATATTTTGGTCACTTGATCAAAGAGCCTACTCATTGGAAAAGACCTTGATGCTGGGAAAGACTGAAGGCAGGAGGCAAAGGGGATGACAGAGGATGAGATGGTTGGATGGCATCACCAATTCAATGGACATGAGCTTGAGCAAACTCCAGGGGATGGTGAAGGACAGGGAAGCCTAGTGTGCTGCAGTCCATGGGGTCACAAAGAGACACACCTGAACAACTTAAACACAACAACAATGAGGTAAGAGTGGGAGAGTCACCATCTGACAGGGAGGGAAATAGAGAGCAGTCCAGGGTTGGTGAAGGCCTGGAGGACTTGAAATTCTTGGATTGTTTGCAGAATTTAGAGAGGAGTAGGGTGAAAAACTCCCAGGTGGCATAGTGGTAAAGAATCTGCCTGGCAGTCTGCCTGGAGATGAAGTAGAAGCAGGTTCAATCCCTGGGTCAGGAAGATCCCCTGGAGTAGGAAATGACAACCCACTGCAGTATTCTTGCCTGGAGACTCCCCATGGACAGAGGAGCCTGGTGGGCTACAGTCCGTGGCATCTCCGAGAGCTGGACATGATTGAGCGTGCATGCGTGCAACAACACAGAGTGGGAAACTCAAACCATGAAAAAAAAGCCATAAATGGGACCCTTTCATATGAATTATGACTATTGTCTCCATCAAAAGATAACACAGAGAGGGTGATAATACATTATGAAATGGGAGGCAGTTGTCCAAACAATTGAATGTTTACCAATTTATAACACATTTAACTCTCATCATACCAATAGCTAGTGTATACAGAAAGCTTCTAAATCAATAAGAAAAAAGAATAATCAATAGAAAACCGAGCAAAGACCTTGAACAGGCATTTTACTAAAGGGTAAACTCATCATGTTGATGTTTGACAGAAAACAACAAAATTCTGTAAAGTAATTATCTTTATTATTCTTCAGTTAAAAAGGAAAAAAAAGAGTAAACTCAAATGACTAATAGATATATGAAAAGATGTTTGATATTATTCATAATCAGGAAAATAAAAATTAAATCTACAGTGAGATAATACTATACAACAAACAGATTATCAAAAAATGAGAAATCAACACTTATAAAGTATTGGCAGGGATTACATAGTATTTTCCAATTGCTGCTGGAATAAATTACCACAATCCTAGTGGCTTAAAATAATACCTATTTCTGGAGGTCAGTCTCCTGGGATAAATTCAAGATGTTGGCAGGGCTAGTTCTTTATGGAGCCTATAGGAGAGAATCTGTTTTCCAGACTTTTGCAGCTTCTAGCGGCTGTCTACTTTCCTTGGTTTGTAGTCCTGAAACTCTATATCCTAAGTTGGGACTTGAACCCACAGGCTAGTACTTGAACTCAGCCAAAACCCAGACTAGGGCTTGAACTCATGGTCTATTAGAATTACTCACATGGTGTCTGGACTTACTGAGACTCAGCACAAGAATTAAGCGGGCTACGTTTTTATAATCAAAGGAAAGTGGGGAGGGGGAAAAGACCACCTTCCTCCTCATTCTTTGAGTAGAGGACAGGCTTACATCACTAGCTCCACCTTCACATCGGGCAGGAGAGCGTTTGATCCTATGAGGTCAAACCAGGACTGTCAAGGTGTTTATTCAAATCAGCAGAAGGGTGGTGACATATACTGAACTTCGTTAAAATCATCTCAGGTTTCAGCGTAATGAGGATCTCTCACTTTGGAATGTTACCTCTCTCTGATATTCCTGTCCTTGGTTCTAAGGATCATCATCTTGCTGGACTTTAGCAGCAGGATGCAGGCCTCATTTTTTTTCACTTAATGGCCAGGGGCATATCCTGTGCCTTTATTGATGGCTTTATAGTTAAGCAAGTCTGCTGCATTCCAATAGCTTTCTTGAGTGATCATTAACTTATAGTGGTCTCCCAAAGTTTCCTAAATTTCCCTATCTATAATCCCCTAGTGAGATTTCTAAAACTACCTGTGTAACTATCCTATTCTATCCTTATCAGTCCCTCCTTTCATCTTCAAAGTCAGCAATGTAGCATCTTCAAGCCTCTCTCGGAGAAGGCAATGGCACCCCACTCCAGTACTCTTGCCTCGAAAATCCTATGGACGGAGGAGCCTGGTGGGCTGCAGTCCATGGGGTCGCTAAGAGTTGGACACAACTGAGCAACTTCACTTTCACTTTTCACTTTCATGCATTGGAGAAGGAAATGGCAACCCACTCCAGTGTTCTTGCCTGGAGAATACCGGGGACGGGGGAGCCTGGTGGGCTGCCATCTATGGGGTCGCACAGAGTTGGACATGACTTAGCAGCAGCAGCAGCAAGCCTGTCTCACCGCTTCTGGCCTCTGCTTTTCTTATCACATCTCCTGTGACTCTGAACCTCATTTCACCCCCTTATAAGCGTCACTATCATTGCATTGGCCACCCTCATTCCCTCCAATCTCCCCAAGTCAAGATCCTTAACTAATCACATCTACAAAGTTTTTTATAATCTAAAAAAAGGAATCACACTAACAGATTCTGGGAATTAGGACATGGACTTCTGGGGGGCCATTATTCTGCCTACCACAGACCAGAACAATGGGAACTCATTGTGCTGCTGCTGCTGCTGCTGCTAAGTCACTTCAGTCGTGTCCGACTCTGTGCGACCCCATAGACGGCAACCCACCAGGCTCTCCCGTCCCTGGGATTCTCCAGGCAAGAACACTGGAGTGAGTTGCCATTTCCTTCTCCTATGCATGAAACTGAAAAGTGAAAGTGAAGTCGTGTCCGACTCTTAGCAATCCCGTGGACTGCAGCCTAACAGGCTCCTCCATCCATGGGACCCTCCCGGCAAGAGTACTGGAGTGGGTTGCCATTGCCTTCTCCGGCTGGTAAATGTATATAATTGGTATAGCTGAAATTCTGTAATTCAGATTGAGACTTAAACCCATGGTCTTTTAATTGAGCTCACATACCTTGTTCAGGACTTAATGAAGCTTGGGTTCTTGATGTCTCATCACAGAATTCAGTGAGAGACAAAGTAGTAGATAAGAAGTGAATTTATTTAGAGAGAAACAGACTCCACGAATAGAGCACTGGCCATCTCAGAAGGAGAGAGTGGCCTTGAAATATGACATGATTAATTTTTACCGGCTGGGTAAAATAGGAGGACTATTCCAACTATTTTGGAATAAGGGGTAGGGATTTCCAGGAATTGGGCCACGGCTCACTTTTTTGCCTTTGATGGTTGGCCTCAGAACTGTCATGGTGCAGGTGGGTGTGTCATTTAGCTTGCTGATGAGTTACGATGAGTGTATGTATATGAAGCTCAAGGTCTAGCGGAAGTCTACTCATTTGCCATCTTGGACTTACTTGATTCTATTCAGTTCATGTTTATCCTCAGACTATAGAATTCTTTTAAACTTTGTGCCCTGCTCCCTTCCTTCCTGTTTTGAAACTGCTTTAGAAAACAATTGGATATTTCCCAACAGAATTGAACTCGTGCATTTCCTATGACCCAGAAGTTGCACTTCCAGCCTCCACCTGAGAGAACCCTTGCACCCAGGTACCAGAATAATCAAAGAGATCTAGTCCGAGTATCTCTCTGATCTCATCTCCTTTTATTTTTGGACTTGCTGGCTCTTCTTCAGACACAAAGGGTGTTATAAAATGAAGAATTTCACTGACCTTTGTCCCTTGGTTCCTGGGACAGAGCTCCTGAATCCTTGGAATTTCCTCAGCGATAGATGTGTCTTTGTTTTGTTAGTTTTTGGCTGTACTGGGTCTTTGTTGCAGCACTCAGGCTTGGTTGCCCCGTGGCATGTGGGATCTTAGTTCCATGACCAGGAATCCTCTACATTGGAAGGTGGATTTTTAACTACTGAACATGAGGAAAGTCCTAGAAGTGCCTCTGTTATTCATGGTGGGCCCTCAGACAACGCCTAAGTTCATGCAAATGAGATGACTCCGGATGAGGGCTGGTCATGCCAGAAAGACCATATGATAAGAGGGTTGGGGCTTTGGGTCATGTGACATGAGCCCATCTTATGGGGGAAGGGGCTGCAGATCGAACTACATGGGTAACAAATGATTTAATCATACCTACTTAATGAAACCCTGAACACAGAAATAAAACTCAGGACACAAAAGCTTAGGGGAGACTCCCTGGAGAATAATACTCTGTGCCAAGAGGGTGATGCATCCTGATGGTGGAGAGGAGACATGGAAACTTTGTGTTTGGAATCCTCCCAGATCTTGCCCTGTGAGACACTTCTTCCTGATTTGAATCCTTTTTATTACTGTAAGATTGTGATCATAAGTACAGTGTGTACCCGAGTTCTATGAGTTCTTTTAGTGAATTCCTACACTTGAGTAGTAGGGGGAATCTCCACATGTGTAACCAGTTGTGGGTGGCCTGGGGACCCCTGAGCTTGGAGCTGGTCTGAAGTGGGGATAGTCTCACGGGGAATGTGCCCTTAACTTGTGAAGTGTGGCCTAACTCTGAGCAGTTAGTGATAGAACTGCCCTGTACAGACCCTTCTGTGTGGGTCATGTCTTGAAACTGCCACGCTGCTCCTTATTCTGCTGGAGCTTCTTCTGCTACAACATCTTCCCACCTTAGAGGGCTGCGTGTCTTGGCTTAGATGTCAACTCAGTGGGAACCCTGCTTATTTAACTTCTATGCAGAGTACATCATGCAAAATACCAGGCTAGATGAATCACAAACTGGAATCAAGATTGCCGGGAGAAATATCAATAACCTCAGATAGGCAGATGATACCACTCTAATGATAGAAAGCGAAGAGAAACTAAAGAGCTTCTTAAGGAAAGTGAAAGAGCTGGATTGAAACTCAACAGTCAAAAAACTATAATCATGGCATCCAGTCCTACCACTTCATGGCAAATAAAAGGGGAAAAGTAGAAGCAGTGACAGATTTTATTTTCCTGTGCTCCAAAATCACTGTGAACAGTGACTGCAGCCGTGAAATTAATAGATGCTTGCCCCTTGGAAGGAAAGCTATGACAAACCGAGGCAATGTATTAAAAAGCAGAGACATCACTTTGCTGACAAAGGTCTGTATAGCCAAAGCTATGGTTTATCCAGTGGTCATGTATGGATGTGAGAGTTGGACCATAAAGAAGGCTGAGTGCTAAAGAATTGATGTTTTTGAATCGTGGTTCTGCAGAAGACTCTTGAGAGCCCCTTGGACTGCAAGGAGATCAAATCAGTCAATCCTAAAGGAAATCCTGAATATTCATTGGAAGGACTGATGCTGAAACTGAAGCTGCAGTACTTTGGCCACCTGATGCCAAGAGCCAACTCATTGGAAAAGACCTGATGCTGGGAAAGATTGAGGGCAGGAGGAGAAGGGGGTGACAGAGGATGAAATGATTGGATGGCATCACTGACTCGATGGACGTGAGTTTGAGCAAACTCTGGGAGACAGTAGAGGACAGAGGAGCCTGGCGTGCTGCAGTCCATGGGGCTGCAAAGAGTAGGACACAGCTAGCAAATGAGTAACAACAATAGCAACAGTGGGAAATACCGTAAAACCTCCCATCCTGGTACTTTCCATCTCTTTCCCTGCTTTTGTTCCTAATTAGGACGTCTCATCATTTAACATACAATATAGCCTATCTATTTTTAAAATATTGATTGTAGTCCGCCACACCTAGAATACCCATGTGGGAAGGGATTTTATCAGTTTTGATCACTGTTCTATCCCAATGCCTAAAGCAGTGCCTGGCATCTACTAGAGTAGATGCTCAAGAAATGCTCAAGGGGAGATGCTCAGGGAATGAGTGAGTAATAGCAAAAATGTCAGCTCCCCAAATGTCTACTAATAGTAGACCAAATACATATAACAGAATACCAAACAACACGTGAATAAACTACACATACAACATGGGTGAATCTCACAGGCCTAATATTGATGATACAAACAAATGACAGTGGAAAATATACAATATGATTCCATCCACAAAAATTCAAAAACAGGCTTACATATCTAGAGGTAAAAGTTTAAACAGAGAATTAATGAGAATTAATATCAGGATAATGATTACCTCTGAGAGGGAGGTGGTAGGGAGAGGAGACAATTGGGGAGGACACATATAGGGCCTCACATGTACTATACAGATGTATATACACGTGTGCTCAGTAGTGCCTGCTAGGCTCCTCTGTTCATGGGATTTTCCCAGCTAGAATTCTGGAGTGGGTTGCCATTTCCTTCTCTAGGGGATCTTCCCAACCCAGGGATTGAATCCGCACCTCTTGTATCTCCTGCGTTGGCAGGCGGGTTCTTTACCACTCGCACAACCTCTCAGGTACTGACAATGCCCTAAGTCCTGATTCCAGGGGTATTCTCCTTGTGATTATTCTTGAAACTGTACATACACATTTCATACACTCTTCTGTATGTCTGACATATTTTACAGTTTAAGAAGAGAGAATAAGCCATAAAAGGATGACTGAATACTGTTGAGTTCTCAGTTCCATTGATGAATTTACTGTGAATTTAGAGTGATAGCAAGGCTGTGCTGCCTCTGGCAGCACTTAGATACCCGAGGGTACATCTGGAGAAGGCAGAGTTGGATTCGTCTGTCACTGGAGTTTTGCAGGTGGGAGACATGAGGGTAAAAGGAGCAAGGAAATTCAGTGTATTGGCAAGAGAACAACTGAAAACTTGTTCTGTGGAAACAAGGCTAAAAGGGGAGGCAAGTGACACCAGGAGGGAGAAAGCTGAAATCCTGGGAAGACCTGGTTTGGGCCGGGAATCAGAGATCTTGAGGACCCTCGGAGGTCAATGAACTGGACTCCATGAAAGTAAAAAGCTGCAAGACAATGCAGTCATGGGGTTGGGAGGTGTTCAAAGGGGGCACAAGACAATAGCTGGCTGCAGCAGGGCCTGAATTGTCATAGCGTATTTATTTAAAAACTATTTCTATTTATTTATTTGTCTGTACTGGGTCTTAGATGTGGCATGCAGGATCTTTAGCTGTGGCATGTGAGATCTAGTTCCCTGACCAGGGATTGAACCTGGGCTTTCTGCTCTGGGAGCATGGAGTCTTAGCCACTAGATCACCAGGAAAGTCCCAGACGTATATATCTTAGTTCCCACAACCTGCAGAAATCCCTCTACCCCAAACCAGCCTAAAGAAAGCAACATTCAAAGCACTACCAGCGTCCCACTATGCAGAGATACCTTGGGACGGGATGTGCTCCCCAGCGTGAGTCACTGGAGCCAAAGGATTTGGGGCTCCTCCCTTTTCTCGGCCCAGGCCCCTCTGGCTCCATCTGCAGTACGTGTCCAGTTGCAAACGTTTAGCACCATCAGCCCTATTAGCTCCGCTAGGTATCCTGGTCTGTCACCATCACCAGTCATTAACTATTGCAACAGCCTCTTAACCTCTCCCTCCACTGCCCCTGTGCATCCTCCAGGCTTCATCTTTGCGGCCACAGTGGCCATGTTCACTGGCAGTAACGGATCATCCTGATCCCCCCCCGCCATAATAATGGATACAGCAAACAGGAAGGGAGAGTCACAGACTTACGGACAACAGCTCAAGAAAAAGAGATGACAAAGTAGTCACAGAGGCCCATAATTATACTGGAGACTTAAAAAAAATTTAATTCACATTTAGTAAAATTCACTTTTTGGTATACAGTTACTTTAAGTCTTGACAATGCAGAAAGTCATGTGATGATTACCACAAATCAAGATACAGATACGCTCCATGGTTCCTAAAGTTTTACCCAGGCTGTAGTCAACCCTCCTCTGCCCCCACCCTACCAACTCCTGGGGACCACCGATCTGTTCTCCATCTCTCGGAGTTTTGCCTTTTCTAGAATGTCATATAAATGTCATATACATGGAATCATTCTGTTTGGATTCCTTTGAGTCTGGCTTCTTTCACTCAGCATAATGCTTTTGAGAATCACTCACGTTGTTGCTGAGTAGTTTTCCACGCTGTGGATGTATACTCATCAAAGGACTTTGGGGTTGTTTCCAGTTTGTCCCAGGAACTGACAGAATACAAGATACCGTTCAGTGGCAATATAGATTTGGACTTGACTAATCAACCTGACCTAACTGATACATACAGCATTTTCATTCTTTTCAAAGGCATATGGGACATTTACCAAAATAGAACATATTCTGGGTCATAAAGGATGTATAAGCAGATTTCATATAATTGAAGTAATTCAGAGTCTCTGACTTTTGTATAATTAAATTGAAACTCAATAACAGGAAGATAACTAGAAAATCCCCTAATACTTGGAAACTAAGTAACACCCTTCTATTAATACATAACTCATAGGCCAAGAGAAAAATCAAAATGGAAATTTAAATATTTTGAGCTAAATGATAATTTTAAAAAACACTTAAAACTTGTAAGAGACAGTAAAGCAGAGCCTAAAAGGAAAATTATAGCTTTAAATGTACCTAGTCGAAAAGAAGTTTGAAAATGAGCCTAGCTTCCAACTTAAAAAAACAAACAGAAGGACAATAAATATCCCTCTACAGTAGAAATACAGACATGATAAACTAAGGACAGAGATCAGTGAAATAGGAGATACAATAGAAAAAAACTCAGTGAAGCAGAAAGTTGCTTCTCTGGAAAAACAAATGATAAAATTGACAAAATTCCAGCAAGACTGATTAAAAAAAAAACACCAAGAACCCCAATATCAGAATGAAAAGTGGGACATCACTACAGATTCTACAGACATCTGAGGGATAATATGAGGATGTTATGAATAACATGTCAGTAAATCTGAAAATTTGGAAAAAATGGAAAAATATTTCAAAAACACAGTTTACCAAAGTGATACAGGAAGAAGTGGATAATCTGCATGGTCCTCTATCAAAGAAAATGATTCTGTAATTTAAAACCTTTCCACAATAAAAATCAAGGTACAGGTGGTTATTAGTATCTTCACTGAAAATCTATCAAGCAGAAATTTATGATTTATGTACTATTGTCTATGTATAATATATATGTTACATAGAAAGCTGTCGGTGTTCACTTAAATAATATAGGGAATTGTGGGTGAGGGTACAGATGGAGCAAAGTTGGCTACATACTGATGATTATTGAAGCCCAACATTGGGCTTATTATACCTTCTTAGGGCCTACTTTTGAAAATGTAATTTTCCATTATCAAATGTTTTTGTTAAAAAAAAAAAAAGTCAGACCGTAGCATCACTGTCCAAAACCCTCCACCAGCTATGTAGCTCCCTCTGAGTCAAAGCCACAGTGGGCTGATGACCCACTCACCAGGCTCTTCTGGACCTGGCCACCCTGGCACCCTCTGGAATCTCATCACCACCACACATCACTCACTCACTTCGTATCACTCTGACCTCCTCCTTATTGCTTGCACACATCCAAGGCATACTCTCGTTTCAGGGTCTTTGCCCTTCCTGTTTCCTTTGTGTCACGTCTTCATTTTTCAGATTCAGCATGTTTTGCCTAAGTCAAAGCTTTGCTCTAACATCACCCTTTCAGTGAAGACTTCCCTGACCAAAGTCAAACTAAAATAACCCCATAAACTGCCCTCTCCTCACCATGCTTTTCTCCAGAGCATCTGCATCATGACATATGGACTATTTACTTGTTTTTATTTATTGCCTACTTCCCTCAAAAATGCAGACTTCAACCAGACAGGGACATCCACACCTGTACCCCAGAGCCCAGAATGGCACAGTAGGTGCTCAATAAACACGTACTGAACAAATGAGTAAAAAACGGCCTCAGCTTCTCCAAGGGGTGTGGTGGAGCACAAGACTTGTTCCATAGTCACCTGAGCCTGGGTCACTCCTGACCCCTGGCCCCGCCCCCACCTTGTTGTTAGAGAACAGTGATATCCCTTCAGAGGGAGAGACAGGAGGCTCCTCTGGGAGCCAGAAGACCTGGATCGTCCTCTTAGTGGTTTTGGAAAGATGGGGACTATGGAATCTTGTTAGATGATTTTGGACTCTGCTTCTGCCAATAATCAGCTCTGAGATGCTGCTGGGTCACTGCACTTCCCTGACCATATATTTGTTTGCTCATCTGCTCAATGGCAACAAAACCAAAACCAACCCCACAGGATGGTTGTGATGGTTGGAATAACCAAAGGGACCAGATTTGCCCACGGAAGCGCTTTCACTGCCGATGCCCATGATAAGAATTCTGGCAGCTCTGCGAGAATTTCCAAAGGGTCTTTTACCTGAGGCGGCCACATCACCTTTCGGGGTGTTTGTTGCCTTGTCTTTTTTAAAATGAAAGGCTGGCCCTCGTCTCTCCCTGCGCCCTCCCTCTTAGCCCCCAACCCCCTGCTCCCGCCCGCTGCCCTGCGCCCTGGACACGTGCCCTACCTCTCCTTGCACCTTCGTCCCACACTTTCGCTCTCCACGCGCCCATCCCACACCATTCCTCACCCCGCGCCCTCCCTCTCTCGGCGCCCGCCCCGCATCCTCGCCCCGCGCCGCCCTCCCGCTCCCCGCGCTCTCGCGCCCGCCCGCTCCGTGCCCGCTCCGTGCCCGCTCCGTGCCCGCTTCGTGCCCGTTCCGTGCTCGCTCCGCGCTCGCTCGCTCGCGCTCCCCGGCGCCGGCTGCGGAGGGAGCCGCTCTGCCCGCAGCTGGCGCAGCGCGGGGGCGGCCGCGGGTGGGCGGGTGCCGCGGGCCCGAGTGCCGAGCATGAGCCGCCGCCGGCGCCGGCCGCGCGCTGCTTGGGGCCCGACTGCGGCGCGAGGGCTGCGCGGGAGCTACGCTGGCCCGGACCGAGGTAGGCAGCGGCCGCCCGACCCTCAGTCCCTCGGTCCCTCCCTCCCTTCTGCGGGCCGTCCCCTCCGGTCGCCCGCGCGGGCAGGGCGGGGCGTACGCGGGGCCAGGGTCCCGCCCGGCGCGGCCGTCGTGGGGCCGGGGCGCGGGCTCCCGGCGCGGGTCGGGGGACGCGCGTGGAGAAGGGCGTGCGGGAGCCCAGTGCGGAGTTCCCCAGAACTCCGCCCGGGGCTGGACAGCGCCAGGACCCCCCCAGTCCCCAGCCCCTGTGGGGCACCGGGCGGTCTCAGCCTGGGCGTGGCGGGAGCGCACTTGGCAGGCTGGCGTGGGCTCCCGCGCGCGGGTCGCCTGCCCCGGGCCTGGCGTGGAGGAGGGGGCTGGGAAATCTGAGGAGCTGGGGCTGCGCAGTTGGAAGTTTCCATTTGCTTGTCCGCATTCTGGGCCCCGCGGTGGCATCTCACGCCCTTGCTGTTTGGCGAGGAATTGGGGCGTGAGCGCAGCCTCTGAGGAGAGCCGGCCAGGGCGAGATGCCCCTCTCTGCCCCGTGGGCAAGGGTCATTTGAAGGACCGCGCTCTCTGCCCCAGGCCCTCCCTGCTGGAAACAGTCTGGGGCAGGTGCAGTTCTGATCTGCGCCTGGTGGGGGGAGGGGGCACTGGGTCTAGGGAGAGACACGCAGCCGGCCCCTTGCGCCCTCATCTCTAGCTGCTTGGGAGCGCTGGAGCTGGTGGACAGTTACAGGGAGGCCGCCTACTTCTTGGGAGCCACCTGGGGCTGAGATGTGGTGGGGGCCGGGACACCCTCCTTCCCTGCTGAGGACTGGGAGCCCCATCAGGTTCAGCCTCTCCCCTGCTCTCATACCTCCCCACCCTCCAGACCAATGGAAGGGCTCTGACGGCCACCTGCGCTGGGAGCCCAGGCCGTGCAGAGTGAGCTTGGTGTGCTGGGGGATCTCGAAGAGGCAGTGGTCTGTTCTGCCCCTCAGGGGTCTCCCACCTCCTTCTGGACATAGTCTTTCCCAGCCTAGCGCGGGTCCAGGCCCTTCCCTGCCCAGGTAGGAGGCGTGGAGAGCAAAGCAGGAGCTCTTGTGTGCAGTTGGGAGGCCACGGGTATTGACTTTGGAGCTGTGGGCAGGCTGCAGGCTCCTTCGAGACTCAAGTTTCCTTGTCTGTAGAATGACACCGTAGTTTCAGCGACTTATGTCCCCTACATCTGGGGACACTTTGCATTGGCACCTCAGGACCCCAGCCCAGAATAAGAGGAGGGGATTCAGAGTGGGGGGGATGTGGAGGGTCTTGGCTGGGGGCACAAGCGTAGGTTTTCTCCCCTCCTGTTTTTCTTCGTTCATAGGGACATGTATCATAGTGACCAGCAGCTCTCTGGAGTCATGGGCCTGGGTAGGGGTGGCAGCGGAATCTGCAAGTCCTGCCCCTGAGAAGAGTAAGCAGTGTGGACCCACAGGCCAACACCCTCCCGAGGGCAGCTGTGTGCTTCGGCACATGGCTCTGGGGTTGGGGAGCATAAACAGGTGTCCCCAGGTATGCCCCGGGGGCCAGAGAGCCAGCCAACAAGTTTGTTTTTCTCTGGGAGGCATCCTCGAACTGCCAGCCGGATGGCTCCCTTCCACCTGGCAAATCGTGGAAATGGAACAGTTCACACAGAGCAGAGGGGCTTTTTGGTGTAACTTAGCAACTGCAGGCGGAGGAGGAGGAGGGGGAGAGGGAAGAAGAGGATGGAGAGGAGGAGGAGGATGCAGGGAGGAGCAGCAGGAAGAGGAGGGGGAGGAGGGAGAAATACCAGCACCACCAGCATCTGTGCTGGGTCTGCCTGAGTGAGGCTGGCAGGCCCAGGCTGACGGGGCAGGGCATCCTGTGCAGCCAGCCAGGCCAGGAGCAGACCCACCGGCCTGTCTCCTGGGTGGGTCTGTCTCCTGGGTCCTCCAGAGGAGATCCATTGGAGGCTGTGCCTACCTATCTCCTTATCTGTGATAATAGGCCAAATGGGTGGGACTGGAATAGCTTTGGTTGATATTTGTTTTTTTTAACCATAGAACCCTGTTCTGAAGCCATATGTTTCAAAGCCAAGTTGGTCAAATAGACCAAGTGAAGGTGCAGGGCTAGGAGCTGAAGCTGGGACCAGGGTGGGCGAGTGTCGGCTGCACATCTCCACATGACCCTACCCCAGGAGAGGGGCCCCGGGCCGCCCCACAGGACCTGCTGGGGGTAGGTGCCAGGCCATAGTGGGGGAGAGGGGCAGAGAAGCAGGAGAGGCCTGTCCAGGTGGTCTTGGCTCAGTGAGGCTCCCGGTCCGGCCAGCCCTCCTACTGCCCCCTGCTGGGCCGCCTCCTCCCTCCCTCTCCCCTTCCGAGGCCATCTGCTTGCTTCAGCCCTGGTCCGCGCTGGCTGTTTTTTCTCTCAGAGCCTCCAAATGCTGAGCAGAAATCTGCCTTGTGGAGCTCCCACCCACTGCAGGCTGCCGCTCATCCCTTTGCCCTCGCCTGCCCACCTCCCTCCTGAGATGTGTGTTTACTTAGCAACGCAGCTTCCAGCTGAATCTGAGAAGGGAGGCAG